>NW_009630547.1:0-27470 GCF_000690535.1 Cariama cristata
TGAAGAGATTGTCTTATAAGACCTAGCAGGCACATGAATCATTTAGATTATATACCAGTGAATTACATAACCACCTTCAGTAAATTTTCACTTTCTTCTTCTAAGCCACTAAGCTTTTTCTTCCAAATGTTGTGATTGGTTAAGAAGTCTTCCACTTTCCCACTCACCTAAATATTTCCTATTCTGGCAACGGATGGAGCGAGCTTTTAAGGGGCATGTAATTATGTCTGTAGGGAAGACGACATGAATATTGGGCTTGATTTACTGTGGTTGCTCATTTAATTTAGAATTAAACAGGACTTAATCGGCAAGGCATTGGGCAGAACTGACATCTGCAGTGAAGATTTTCTTTTTAGTGTCTTTCAGTAGCCTAATCTATGTGGCAAGTGGAAAAAGTGAACTGACTGTTAAAAGCTCCAAAAAGACCTAGAAAATCGTATAGTGTCTGTTTAGTTCTTCTGCAACCAGATCTAAAGCCATTTTTCTGCTTAGGAAATTCCTATAAAAACATAGTTTTAGTTTGTTTTTAAAATTTCCTTTTTGAATACTTACTACTTTCTTAATTTGGGACCTGATTATGGGACTGTCATGAACTGGACTGGAATAATCCAGACAAGTGAATTCTAATACTCTGCTTTCTGCAGAGAGGCATATTAATGAGGTTGGAGCACACTGTGCTGGCTCCCTGAAATAATGGACACTCAGCACTCATAGTATACATTGATCAGGAAGTAAGAAGAATTTAGAGTTCCAAGCTATACAGACACTACTGCCTGCACAATGTTTTCAAGGAGAAACTTTCTAGAGCAGATGTCTTAAACCAGAGAATATATTTATACTACATTTGGAGTAGCATCCCTTAAGTCTTTTCAAAATCACATGGGTTTTTTGTTTCAGAAGGTGATTGTGCAAAAGCAGTGAGAGTCAACCTTATGGGATAGGCCAGGCTGATCAGTGTACTTCTAACATACTATTGCTACCAGGACATTTGAGTGTCCTGGATACTACAGAGGGGAGGTAAATTATCTGGGAGCCACTCCATGTTCCCGTCTCCTATGAAGACTACTCTTTAAGAGCAGCATGAAGCAGGCACAGTAATCCCCATTCCTCACCTATTTGTTATCATTCCCAGACTTCCATGTACGGTGTGGTGCTCCTTCGGTCTCCTTTTTCTCCTGGGCAAATTGAATCACTTTCTTCTTCAATGTGTTTGTTGTTAACATCACTCACTGTCATGACCAACACCTGGAATGGGTAAAGGCATATAAAGGCACATAAAAATGATGTTTTCAGTATTAACATTTCCTGACAATCTTTTGTTTGTTCCTGTTTTCAACCAACTCTATTTTGTATGTATCCATTAATCTAAGAACAAGACATCTTGGGAATGGAGAGGGGATTGCTTTTAAACCATGCACAAAAATATTGCCACTTTGCTCATTTCAAACTGTAAAGCTGCTAAATATGTTTTCAAGAAAGTTGCTCAGGTAGATCTGGATGGAGGAGGCCCGATTTATATGGATGGCAGTGGGTCTGTGAGTAGGGCAGGCACAATTCCTCGTAGTCTGTTTACTTGTTCTTCTGATTATGTGTCTGAAATGATTTTCCTCTGCATTTTCACTCTATTCAACAAAGGAGTGAAAAAACATAGTGTGTGTATGTATGTGTGTGCTGGGCATCGAGGTGAGTGCGGCATACACGTGTTCTCATAAATGAAAATACAGCTGGTAAGTCTAAATATAGGCATACCAGCCTTGACACTGCCTTTTTCAAGATGTTACATTTCACTTTATCTCTATTATATTAATCCCTTTCTTCCCATAAGCATTATATTTATTATCTGTCCCTGAGAGTAACTCAGGCACATTTCTCAGTCACTCAGAAATTCAAAAATATTGATCTTGTATAAAAACTCTCTTGAGGCACTTGCATGAAACAGTCCTCTAAAGGAACAGATAAATAATGTACTACATAGTAGATGGCAGGTGCTTTGTTGACTTGAATCCACATGTACTGTTTAAGAGGGGTGTGAATACCTCTCAGACCAGATGATCTTCTGGAGGAATTATTGGACAACAAATTCTCAAGCAGAGCTGTTAAAAATTCATAGGCTTTGGCTTGCAGCATCCATGCAAAGGTTATATTCAGTTTCCATTCCTGTAACATTTGCACTCAGCCTTGTTTTGTTCATTAGATGCTCACAATTTGATCAAATTCAGCCAAACTGCAGGTTATCTTAGTTTGTCTTTGAATTTAGCTATTCTCTGCATCTGCTGTATTACAAAATGAATATATAAAGCAGTGCTTGCTGTTAAAAATTAACATAAGTTAAATTCAAATGTTTTACTTCTAAATGGCATTTATATTATTCCTTCAACATCCCTTCCAGTGAATTTATGCTGAAATTTCATTTTTTTGCTGTCAAAAACAGAGCCACACTAAAAATATTTTAGAGACTCAGCTGTAAACAACTGTGTCTTGCCGTGGTGTTTTCCAGAGGCACAGACTCCATTGTAAGAATATCTCAGGCATTGTCAGTATTCTGCCTTTTCCACAGCATGGTCTCCATTAGGAAATAGAAATTTCAAAATAAGGGCTACCTGACAAGACTGCATAGTGACAGCCTAATATCTATCTTTTGTAACCTTGTAACAAATAGTTTATTACAACAGATTAAGCTTGCTAAGGCTTCATGTAAACTATTGTACCTCAGTAGTAGCTAGTCCATTTCGTATGCCTTGTTCATTAAAGCAGGATGATTTTTTTATATCTTTTCTATCTGGCAGGCAAATCTCTGGCACAATTATATGTTTTTTTTCTTTTATTTATTTCAAAGGGAATTTTAAAGTTTTTGGTGTTTGGGTTTTTTACCATAATTTGCAAATAGCAATTAAAAAATGCTGTGCATAGCATATAGATATATCAAGGAGTAACAATAAGAATACCAATAATGTGTTACAAAATCACCTCATTCTCCCTGCAGATGACTCTAACCCAAACAGACCAAGTTGTTACATGTTCAGTGACTCATGTTAATGGAGATGTTGCATGTTAAACTGTTCTGGAGAATGATGGATTCTCTTTATTTGAAATTTTTGACAGAGACACTTGATGAGATATTTATATTGTACTCGTGTCAGTGGAAACTGAGTATGGGTTTCATCTCACACAAATTTACACTTCCAAAAGTTAGATCTCAAAGTCTGAGTTAATCACCCTGCACTCCCTTTCTGAATGAGAATGGACAGAAATAATTGTAAGTCCTCTCACCTGTCTTAGAGTCCCCTTTTAGGAGGTGATAAATTATCTATAATAAATGTGTATTTCTTTTCACTACATATAAATATAAATCAGTTTAGAAATAAATATCTAATTTTAAAAGTCTTAGGTTAAAGTAGGTAGCTGCTATGCTAAGAATGCTTTTCACAATGAAAAAAAATATTTAAATTCTTTGCTAAGGGCCTTACAAAGTATGCATAATGTATCTGCTGAATGTGGATTTACACAATGGATTAAAGTGTAGTTTAAAACACAGATATTCTTCTGATATTTTAATGACTGTTGTTAAAAAATCTTCTACATCATACCACTTGAGCTGATTTATTTAGATCAGATAAATTATTACTTTGTAAGTTCAATTCACTTTCATAAATTGAGAATGCTTGCATGTTTTGAGTAAAGTTAAATTAGTAAAGTAAAATTAGACCTGAAAAAATAACTCATAACTGTTAATTTATTTGACATATTTTGCCTTTTCTTTTGTTTGAAGATTATTCCCCCACAAATGATAATATAAATCACATATCTTCCATGAATAATTATTGAAGTACAGATAAGCCTAGCAGCAGTTTTTCAAAACCCTTCCTATTTAAAATTCATGATATGTTGGTTAATTTTGGTTGCACCTTTGGCTTGTCTGCTGCTGTTCCTGTCATTTTCTTTAGGACATCCATTGCAAAGGCACTACTTTTGCTATTACTAAATTATAACTCAAATGTTACAGGATCAAAACCAGTAATGTACTTTGTCTGCTTTTGCTCCTCCAGTTTAAACTAAGTGATAACAGTCATGTTAATGTGACAGTATACAGGGCAACATGGAAAAAACATTTTAAAAATGTATTTCAGATTATCATAAAGTAGTTATGATTAGCTATCTGTTTTATTTGTTTGCTATTACTAAATTATAACTCAAATGTTACAGGATCAAAACCAGTAATGTACTTTGTCTGCTTTTGCTCCTCCAGTTTAAACTAAGTGATAACAGTCATGTTAATGTGACAGTATACAGGGCAACATGGAAAAAACATTTTAAAAATGTATTTCAGATTATCATAAAGTAGTTATGATTAGCTATCTGTTTTATTTGATCTTATTTTAATTCACTTTAACTCACTCTTTTCACCCCATACCAATAGTAAGTTTCTTAAAAAGATGTTCCTATTGAAGAGACTATGAAAGCATTAGACTGTTTTATAGAATTAAGGTCTTGAGAATTGTCAAAACTGACAATTTGTTCTCCATGAGTTACTGATTTTTCTCTACAGTTGCAATCACACCTTCCTAAACAGAATCTTTCCTGTAGGGTCCTTCAAGTCTGCTACTGTTCTTTTTTGTTGTAATTTAATAAATATTTTAAGTACTCTAAAAATTATTGCTTCTAGCCTCAGATTAACACCAATACAGATATTTGGTTTACTTCGTGGCAAACCAAATCAGGATGACTGATCCAAAAGAGTAACAGCTATTATGTTTTTACTGGGATAATTTTCAGCTGGATCTGTTCCCTGAGTAGGACTGGGTAGCCACTGAAATGCTTGTTGCGGTACAGAGAACCAGAAAAGGCAGAGGTGGGAGCGAATGACTGTCAGTGAAAGGTGAGGCAGACTGTTTCTCTTAGTAACAGCGTTTTATACCAGTGTCATTTTATACTTATATTGTGCACTGGACTTCAGTGTTCAATGCTAGTACTGTCATAGAGGAGCTGTTGTCTACTGGCAGGCTATTATGACCTTAAAAGTAAAAATTAAGCAGTAGACTTAGTTTAGTATATAGGACAGGATATAGTGCTAGGATTCATGTCAATCAGCTTTTAATGTCTACCAGGTACAGAGTGAGATTCTCCTGAGCTGAAGATACTAAAATTAAGATGTCTACATGTAAATATCCACAGGTATGCTGGGTGACTGAGCTTGCACTGGCAGCAATGCAGATGAAGGGCTCAGTTGGGTTTTTTTGCCTAACTGTAGACTTCTGAAATGCTACTTTAAATGTCCTGAAGTAGTCTGCTGCCGCTCCAGAAAGGCACATGGATTTTGTGTCTGTAGCTTCCAAGTCTGGCAGGATGTCTCGGATACTGTAGGGAGTTTAGAGGCTTGCTTTGTGTGACAGATGTAAGTTATTTTAGTGTTGATGTCAGACTCATCCATGATTTCTGTATCTAGTCAAGTCTGTTTCCGTAAATGGATATTACTTACAGTATGATTTATCTATTGTAAGGCAAAGCCTAATATAGGTCAAATTAACTGTGCTCTCCACTGATTGCAAAGGAATTCTAGACAACTAGCTTGGAGGTCAAGTTGGGTGAGACAAGTGTGACACGATGCGTCCTTTCAGGTAGAGTGTCCTTGACCTAAATTACAAGACTTGGAGTATGGAAAAGAGTAAAATCACACATTCTTTCTAGCATGTTATACCATTATTCTTTATATTTCAGAGAATTGTCTCCAAACTCTCTGAAACCAGGTCATTCATACAGGAACAGGTGACTAGCTTCAGGCACACAAATTTAAACATGTTGGACTTTATACGAGAAATAAAAGCCTCAGAATCAATCTCTAAATGGTCTGAGTACCCAGTCACTGGAAATTAGAGCAGAATAAGTAATTCTGTAATTATTAATCAGTTTAGCCTCCACTATATGAGAATGAAAAGCTTAGTGACTTCTGGCAAAGATGACAACTGTCTCTCTTGAAACCTATGTTTGGGAAATAATAATACCCTTACTTCCTGCACCTCTTGGCCCAGGAGCAAGAGATCAGCCTTTGGAGCACCTAACAATGTAGACACAAAGGCTGTCGCACACATCTGCACCTGTAGTAACTTGTGTATCCAAAGGATTTTACAGGTGGAAACAAAGACATAAAGCAGTTTGTGGTGTCTCTGTGACTACCACTGTTCCTAGGGGTCATATTCAGTGTCTAATGATGTATTTCGTCACCAACGGCCACAGCAAGAGTCTAGTCTGTTAAACATATATTCACAACAATAACAAGCTATAAATTATAATTAATTTTCCATTTCTGTTTGATTTTATTTTAAAGAAATGTTAAATTGCTGTCTGTTGATATTTCAAGCCAATTACTGACTAATACAATGTTTTAATTGCAGTATTTGGGGGGCAGATGAAAGGAATCCAAACATGGTAATTTTTTTGTTTAAAATAACCCTAACATCATGAGATTCAGTCTCAAACCACTGCTGTTCAAATTGCTGAAGAATTAGAAGGGGTGAGTATCTTGTGTGAAACCAGAAATGTTATGCAGGCTGGTAGCGGATGGAGTTTATCTGGTTACACATTAGAATGCCAATTTATATTTGGTCAGTTTCCTTAAATGTCAAAGAGCAAGGGAAGGCTTAGGCAGTGTACTTAAACACCTCATCTTTGGATAGGTAAAATTAAATTTAATTCAAGATACCTGATGGAAATTATTTCTGACTATAAACCATAAAAGTGATAAAAAGTATAAATACAAATAGTTACTTTTATCTGATCTGTCGAACAGTATTCTTCCAATATATGCAATTCTTTTTTCCATAATGAAATTATTGAAGTAAAGGACTACAAAAATATGTGATATACATGACAGTTGTCTTCAAAATGCTTGAAATATTATGGGGACTCCAACCATTAAATGATGCCGTAAAAACAAAGTAAAAATACTCAATAAAGCACCTAAGATACACTCTTAACTTAATCATGCAAATAACCAACTGCTTCACTGGTGCACTCAAGACATTTTTAAATAAAACATTAATTCCTCCTTCGCAAAGGTATATGTTACACGTCCAACAATCTGCATGATCACTTACTACCGTACCAAGTTTTTAATATTCTAGTAAATACAGTTTCAAGGAATGTTATCATCCTTCCATTACTGTTTCATTTCTTGCTCTGTGAAATGTACTGGAAAATCCAAAATAATACTTACTGTAGAGAAAAACTTACAGATCAGAGCAAGTATTTCATATGAACTTTTCCAAAGTTTATTTTGTAAGATTTGTTTACTTCTTCGTCTGGCAAATAACTCCCTAAATGTTTTATCATTTGTTTCAACAAATGTTATCATTTTATAACTGCTCATATATGCTGCATAAAAACAATTTAATATAAAATAATCGCAGAAACATTATAATTTTAATCCTGCAGGGAATAGTAGTATTTTGACATTTTTCCTCAACCCTGTCTTGCCAGGGAAAGATTAGAAAATAATGGAAAGTGAGAAATGTTCCTGGAACTGAAGAGCTGAAGGAAGACCAAAAGAAAACATAGATTAAGAAATAGCAAAGCACTTAATTTTGAATCAGTTAAACAGTAAAAGGCCTATCTTTGTAGGACCAGAGTATCTTCTGCAAAATATAGTTCAAATACAACTTCCTGTCACTGTTTCTTGAGAGCATTATGGCTGCACTATCTTGCTGAATCTAACATCTCAGCCTGAGAAAGATAGGTTTGCACAATCAGAGGTGTAGGTTGTTCTTGGGCTGTAGGGTCTATACGGTGTGGTAAGAAGACTGTTATGCAGGAGTTAAGATCAAACTGAGGAAAAGATTAATACAAGTAATATGAGTGTCTCTGTTTGGATCAAAATGGAATATTTTGCTTACAATTTTGCAATAAAGTTAGTTTACAGAAACTATATCTTTAGTTGAAATTACTGTTTTGATTTTAATTGGAAATTACTGATCAGTGCTAACTGCAGAGTTAGTTAACAGGATGATTATTGTGCTATTGACATTAATTATTTTTAAAAGCCAGTTTTTATACACCTAATCACATTGAACAGCATCTTTTTTCCATAAGCACTCTCATGAGTGTTTTTACACAAGAATCCTACTTGCTGTGAGAAAGGTGTAAGAGCTGGGAAATCAGAATCTAAATTACTATGATAAATTCCGTGCTACAAGAGCGAGTGACTATGTCCATATCTATTCCTGTGTGCTGTTTCAGTCCTCTGATGTCTTCAGTGTATGTTTTTTATTGACTTGGACAACATTCATTTCAAGAGACAATCTTGTTCGTCATCTAGATGATGAACTCGATGATCTTTAAGGTCCCATCAAACTAAACCATTCCATGGTTCTTCCAACTAAACCATTCTATGATTCGATGATCTTTGACTCTTAGTGGTTGAATTTATCTAATCAGATACAGCTGTCTTCATCTAAGCTCATACTTAAGACATCATTTACAATCAGAGTGGATCAGATGTTTCTTAGTCATATCCTAGGAGTTCTATTTTTCTCCATCTCCTATATAGTCTGGAGTGATAGTTCTACTGATCAGAAGCCACTACTTAGAAGTGAAAATTCTAAGATAAATACCATTCTACATGTGCATACATTTGTGTTGGTCTTTATATTTTAAACTTCTCTCAGAAAAGGTAGGGGGAAAGAAAAAAAAAAAAACCAAGAGTGCCAGATCTCTAAAGATTACCTGCAAAACTGTTGCAGTTTGGTCTTCACAGATAACTACTGGTTGATATGAACAATTTTGTCCTCTATGGAGAAAGATTTGATTCTCACACTGGCTGTCAATGTGAACTATTTGGAACCATGTCACAATGTGGTGGCTACAACAAAGGAAAATGGAAGACAAAACCAAATCACTTCAGTCCCCATTAGACTTGGAATTTGGGGATATGTCTTTTCAGCAACACGCCAGATGCTGAGAATGTGATTTCTTCCACAGTCAACTGTTTAATCTGTCTCAATTTATCTACTGCCAGATGTAAATGTGCTGAGAAAGATCACAAAGGACCGCCACTGAAGTGCTGCTTGGCAAATTTACTGTATTTGCATGTCTTATTATTTAATGTGCACAAGATTATGTAGACTTCCACAGATTATTTTAATGTTTTGAATTCTTTGTGATTTATCTCTATGGCTGTTTAAAAAACTCAAGAATTCAGAACTCTGGACATTATTTTGAAGGTTATTGGTTAGCTGTGATCACCTGGAATCACACTGTATCATTGTTTCTGGTGCTCAAGCCATATACTGATTCATGATCACTTCTGTGTGTGTTTTTACTATATAATTTCTCATATACTTGACATTTAAAGTTGCCTTCTTACTAAACATGTTTACCAGAGAACTTCAGTTCTTCAAACATTCACTTAAATTGAATAATATGGGGAGGTAAGTGTGGCAAAAAAGCTTTAGTTATAAAACAGAGTGGAAAATCATAGAATCTATTTCTTTTTATTATCATTATTTCCACTTTGAAGCTACCATGTACAGAATAAACAGAAGATACTTACAGTTTTATTTCATCAAGCCTTTAAATGGAGCATAGATATCTTTCCTTTTGAAAGCTGTTATATCCACTGCTTTTTTTGTGACATTAATGAAATATCCTTGCTATAATGACAGAAATAGACACAAGCCATGACCCTGTGCCAGAATACAAGATATAATAAAAAAACTTGTCCTTATCTCCTCAGTCATCAAATTCAGCTCGTCAGCAAAATGGGATTTTTTTCCAACAGTCTACAGCATTCTTTGTAGCCAAACAGGGAGTATATGTTTTACAGCAGATGCAAGAAATATTTCTACCGATTCTGCTGATAATGTGATAATGTCATAATGTGTGTTTAATGCTTATCACCCCTCAGCTATCAAATAGGCTTGTTCATCCAGTGTTGACATGAAATGTCTGATTGTCTTTAACTCAGTATAAACATTATTTTAAAGAAAATTTTGCTATGCAGGTGGCCTTAGATTCTGTATGGAAGTCACTGGTGTGTTTGGATTTAATGGAGGAAAGAGAAGCCTGCTAATTGTTGTATAGCCTACCTCAAGACCAGTAAATTATTTTTATATTTCATAATTTCCTTCCATCTTTACATGTCCTTATTTTAAAATGAAATCTGCAAAAGCTATTGATTTAGGTTTTTCAGCACCATAGTTTAGTTATTTTTAATCTGTTAATATTGCAGATATTGCAGAAGGTAGATAATTGGTAGTTGTTATATGTGATTATTACTGTTAATTCCAAGCAATTATTTCAATTGCTGAACTACTTTACTGTGTTGTGTGTTCTACATAAATGTTCAAACTTTACAAACACAATGGTTGCTTTGTTAATTTTATTTACAGCTCTTTGCCAATTTTCTCAGGTTGCCTTAGTGAGTGCCTTTGAAATGTTTTGATGGTTTTTACTTCAGTGAATTTGGAAAACTGCCTGGTTTTTTAATGCTAAGAGCGAAGCTTTAAATATTATACATGTCAGGCCCTACTTACTGAAAAGAAAAGAAAAAAAAAAAAGAAAAAGAATGTTGAATTGTGAAAACATTTTTTAAGCTCTGAAAAAACACTGTTGTTAATATTCCTACACAGTTTAACCCGTACAAGACTTTAAGAGCACTTAGTTTTGTGTTGGATGTATTGTAGCTAAGTATTTATTTTGACATTTGCTCATAACACTGAATGTATTTTAGTATTTTCCAAAAAGACTGTAACATTATTTAAAAGCTTGATCTACGCAGCAGGAGAGAGAGGGAGAAAAGAACCTTACTCCCAGCCCTTACACAGCTACAGAAGGGCTTGCACTACAGCAGTCTGTGTTTAGGCATCTCTCATATTTAAACACAAATATGAAAGTAAATTATCTCCTTTATGTCAGATGTATTTCTCCACTCCTTTAACTTCTTATATTAATGTCAGACTTAAGTTTATCTGTAAACAATTCAAGTTCACTATAAGCAGAACAATTTTTTTTATTTCACTTCATCACTGTTGCCCCTGTAGTAACAATTAATTATAGTGTACTGTCTTAGACTCTAATCTCTTTTCCTTCACACAATCTTTTTCTCCATATCAAAACTTGTCTCCCACTTCTTTGACCCACAATTAGCAAAAGCAATCTTTACTGCCATTCATGTTTTGAGGATCAAGCTCACTGGACTGTAGACATCTCAGGCATAATTTACCTTAGACAGGGCTGTATATCCATGCTAGTTACCCCATACTCCCTTTTTTGGTGAGTGATAAATAATCTTTCAGTGGAAAGAAATTAGAATTAATCTGATCTATCAACACACCTACTATATGATGCTGAGAATTATGATGCAGAAATTTTTAAGTCTTTCCATTTACTAAAAATTTCTACCTGAGTTTTATAAATCTTAGTGTGATAAGATTATTATTGCTATTCCTTCTCGTTTTATCTTTTTCTGTCTAGTTCTCATATCGTTCTTGTGCAATGTATATAAAACTGGTCAAATTTTTTAAAGAGGAAACAACTTTACAATTGAATATATTGGACTTAAAAGCTTTCAAAGGGAAGATTCTAGGTCTAAGGCATTATGTCTGCTCAAATTGATAGAGAAACAGCAGAATTACCCTATGGATTGTGTGTTCATTCTGAGCAAGTATATGAATGCAGATTCGTAGCCCAAGCAAGGGACTTTACTATCAAGCTTTCCTGTCTCCTTCTCTAACCTAATAAGCATAGAACTATTTCTGTGAAAGAGAACTTGAAAAAAAAGAACACAAATTCAATGATAATGGGAAAATTTCACTTAACTGAGAGAGATGAAAGAGTAAGGAGATACACTCCAGATTCCCCTGTTCAAATCAGGCGCTTAACAACTGAATAGTAGCTTCATTGGAGTGAAAGAATACAGGTTTTAATTAGTCTACATTGATTTGTTTTTCAGGAAATTCTAAGCCTCATTGCAGCAAAAATAAATCTCAAGGCCTTCTTTTTTCACCTTATGAAACTCTTGGGGTTTTGGCTTAGCCAAATACCTTTTGGGAGTCCTAATTGCTGTCAGCAAGTGAGTCAGTGTCCAAAACACAGTCACAGAGCTTGTTGAAGCTAATGGGTTTGTCAAACAGTGTTTCAGGCTAAATGAAAGGAACAATTAAGTCATTTATGTATCAAAGATAGCTAGAAGCAATGGAATAATCATCCAGGGCAAATAGCAGATCAGAGTTAGTTTGAATACAGGCTTTGGACATACAAATAGATTAATTTAGGTCAATTGTAGCTGTCCTGATTTTTAACATAGTTGTGAACATGTGACAAATAAAAACAGTTAGGTCACCACTTCTAGGTAAATGAGGGCTAAGCATCCTGTTTTTAAAAGCTCATCTCTTAGTGAATAGTCAACACACCTCATACTTCTCAATGCACTGCCTGGCTTAGTTTTACACAGTTGACATAGTGTAATGTGTGTCACTAATAATGCTCTAAATATTGCCTCTCTATACATCTATGAGCTTAGCTGAGTGTGATACTTGCCTGTTTAAAGTTGGGGGCATTAGGCATTTGGATAACAAAAAGATGGGATTTAGATGTAGGAAGCTGGGTAAGACCTGAAGAAATAACTGTCATTGTCAGTGTTCGGAGGTGCAAAGCTTTTTGGGTAAACAGATCTCTGCCTCTCAGATTGTGGAGCAAAGAAATTGTGTCCTCTCTTATTTCAGTTGCAATTGGGAAAAGAGTAACTGGCTTCATAGTCCTGTTGCAAATAAAGAAGCCTATGTATGCAAGGAATACATCTTTGGTATGTAACCGATTCATCCCCCTAGCAGAAGCAATCCTTCCTGCTTGAGTATTAGCCAGCTATTCAGACCAGCTTGGTTATCTATGAAACTGCAGTCAACGTTATCTTCCTTGCCTGCTGACTTCTACAACTCATTCCTCTCTCCAAATCCCCTTGCTGGCAAACCTTTTACTACTCTAGTAGTTTAATTTTGCAAGATTGTTGTTTTCAAGGCCCTGCACAAATGCCTGCATAGACTTTAATAGACTCACTTAGGTAAGGAAGCATTTCTCATCTTGAGTGAAGCTTGAAGAATCTGGCCAGGAGAGAACAGCAGGGTTTTTCCTACAGCCAATTTTGCTGTTACGCATTAAGTAGTCTTCTCTGACCTCTTTTCATTAGTAGATCTATTTCTCCTGACAGATGGCTTTGAGTCTTGCCACAGTCTGAAATGAGAGCAGACACAAGTATTCATTTCACTTACATATCAAATTCCTAACACACAGGAACACTCTATCTGTAACCACAAAACAGACGGTGAGTGACATATCCAATGTTAGGCTGTATATGCATGTTTGTGTATTTACTTATTTATCAGTAATGTCAATGTATTTGCTCCGTCACAGTTTTGCTCCCTGGAACATAGCAGGAACTTACGCATATACAGTTTCAAGCTCCATCAGTCAGGAAATTCAATACTCTAGAGCAAACATTGTTCCATAGACTTTTTCTATTTCCTGTCATTGCTTTAACTACTACGGAAATACAAGTAACTGATCTGAAAAACATTACTCCATGTTTATTGATTTGTGAATGGAATCACAGAATTTTACTTGGGCATGACATTGTGCGCTTTGCACAGCAGGGTTTAGAATTGCAGGTGTTCACTACCCATTAAAAAGCCTCTCGTGCTCTGAAATCCAGTCATATGTGTGATATCAAACCTGTGATTCTGTAACATGAGAATTTCATTTGGTTGGTTGGTTTTTTAAAATATATTAGATTACTGAAAGTCTAGATAATGGAAAGATATGTAATATTTTCTGCTTCAAAAATATTGTTCTGACTGCAGTTGTGGTTGGGATGACTAAGGTAAAAGACAGAAACTGGATTTTTCCTGAGTGCATCAATTTCTTAAGGAGAAAGAGAACGTTGAAAGGTTATTCTTGCTTCATATTCATTTTACACTGAAGAAGTACAGATGACAAAATGGTGATAATTCCATTCAACATGCTACCTGCTTGTTTCGATTACAAACATACCTCTAATATAAGGAAAAAGGGTGCTCACATCCCCTATATGTAGGCTTCTAACAGTAACATCTGTGCTTTAAGCATCTGTATCTTGCTGATGTTTGAAAAAGTTCCTCCAGCCTGGGGATATTGGTGGATCTCTGGGAGGAGCCTCTTACTCCACTGATAAGAACAAAATAATACAGAAGAGCTTTTGAGCTTGTTGCACCTAGAGAAAGTACCTGAAATTAGGTGGTGTGACTGCCCAACCAAATATGTTTCCTGCAGAAATATGTGTCTTGCTTACAAACTTTCTTCAGCTTCGTACTCTATTCATTTGATTAAGATTAGGTTCACTGAAAGGAGGTGAAAATCCCAGGTAAGAAATGATATTCCTCTTCCTTGTCTTGTTTCTGAATCTACTTCCTATCTCATCTGCTTTTTAATTTCTTGTCATTTCGTCTCCACATCGTGCCAGAAGTGCTTATAACTGCTAGGACAGCATTTTAGTTGAATTGAAATAAATTCTTTTTACAGAATTTTTGCCCTTATATCACAAGAAACAGTCACCATGTTTACTGCCTCCTACTCCAGTATATCACTGATGTAGTGATGCTAATGGTAAGCTGGTTATATTAGAAAGGTTTCTTGGTTTGGTTCCCCCCTGCCCCTTAGTTTCCCTTTAATGGCAATTTCTCACTTATTTCAGGTATTAGGATCACAGAGGTACATTTACATGTTATGCCAGCCAACAATTAACTGGATGATCAATGAGAGAAAAGGTATATATAAAAAAGCAGATTTTTTTTATTTTCATCCAGGACCCTGTATCAGTAGGCTAGTCTAATACGAATACTTTTTTCTAATATTCAGTTAAGAGTATGATGAGCGTCATGCACATCCTGTGACTGTGACAGACTTGAACTTCGCAGATTGTTCTAGCACTCTGCAGACTGGAGTATCTGAGTATCTTGTTTGGAATATAAGAATGGAAGAGTGCCCTCTCTGCTTTTTATGATCTCTCTCTATTAGATGGCCCCTGTTGTTGGTTTTCTGGCCTGCTTTCTTAGGCTAAGCAGACTGTAAATCATATAAATCTCAGTTGAGCTTATTGCTGCAGTAGGTGAGTATTTGAAGCTATATCTTTGCTATCGCTACTCATTTTCCAACTGACGAAAACCTGCATTTAATCCAAATAATTAATTTTTACATGGCAGGAAGCAAAACAGACCTGCATTTAAATAGTCCTGTTAAGTCCCCAGTGACTGGAGAAAAGGGAGTATCACAACCATTTTTAAAAAGTTTAAAAAGGAGTACCATGGGAACTACTGACCAGTAAGCGTTACTTCAGTGCCCAGTAAGATCATGGAACAGATTCTCCTGGAAGTTACATCAGAACATGTAGAAGACAGGGAGATGATGGGAGACAGCCAACATGGCTTCACCAAGGGAAAATCTAGTGGCCTTCTACAATGAAGTGACTGCATCAGTGGACAAGGAAAGAGCTACTGATGTCATCTGCCAGGCCTTCTGTAAGGTCTTTGATACACTCCCCCACAACATTCTTGCTGCTAAATTGGAGAGATGGGGTTTGATGGATGGACTGTTAGATAGGTAAGGAATTGACTGGTTGGCTACATCCAGAGTTACAGTCAAACGCTCAATGTTGAAGTCAAAACCAGCAATGAGTGGTGTCCCTCAAGGGTCCATACTGGGACTAGTACTATTTAATATCTTCAACAATTACGTATACAGTGGGATTCAGTGCACCCTCACCAAGTTTGCAGATGACACAAAGTTGAGTGGTTCAGTTGATGTACTTGAGGGAAGGGATGCCATCCAGAGAGACCTTGGCAGACTTTACGTCTGGGCGCAGTGAACCTCATGAAGGTCAGCAAGGCCAAGTGCAAGGTCCTGTACCTGAGCTGGGGCAATCCCCAATATCAATATTGAGTGGGGGATGAATGGATTGAGAGTAGCCCTACAGAGGACTTGGGGATACTGGTGGATGACCCAGCAATGTGCACATGCAGCCCAGAAAGCCAATCGTATCGTGGGCTGCATAAAGAGAAGTGTGATGAACAGGTTGAGGGAGGTCATTGTCCCTTCTGTTCTGCTCTTGTAGACCCCAGCTGGACTACTGTATCCAGCTCTGAGGTCCCCAGTACAAGAAAGGTATGGACCTGTTGGAGCAGGTCCAGAGGAGGGCCATAAAAATGATCAAAGGGCTGGAACACTAACCCAGTGAGGAAAGCCAGAGAGGGAGAAGTCTGGAGAAGAGAAGGCTCTGCAGAGACCTTACTACAATTTCAGTTCCTAAAGGGGCCTACAAGAAAGCTGGAGAGGGACTTTTTACAAGGCCATGTAGTGATACAACAAGGGGCAATGGCTCTAAACTGAAAGAGGGTAGATTTAGATTGGACATAAGGAAGAAATTTTTGATGATGAGAGTGGTGAGACACTGGAACAGGTTGCTGAGAGAAGTTGTGGATGCTCCATCATTGGAAGTGTTCAAGATCAGGTTGGATGGGGCTTTGCGCAACCTGATCTAGTGAAAGATGTCCATGCCCATGGCAGGGGGGTTGGGTAGATGGCCTTCAGATGTCCCTTCCAACCCAAACCATTCTACGATTCTGTGATGCCATGATTATTCTGCAAAGTTAAGGTGTTATTTTGTTTTAAATTCATGTATAATTTGCAGAAAAAATGTTTAAAAACTGAAACTCCAAAACAGGAGAAACATTCTGCACAGTATGCATTTTTGTCTGTCTTCTTACTGTTATTTGCCTTTGTAGATCCATTACTGGGGCTGTATTGATGTATGAATGAAACAGTGAGATCCCCTGAATTAAGGATTAAAGTGGGCTCAGCCATAAATTCCCAGGAATGGGTGGCCTTGTCCCATGAGGAGCTGACTTTCTATGAGTGTTCCTACATCTCAGTCATTTCCTGTTCTTCTGTGGCACAGCAGCAGTTTACAATAGCAAAAGGGATTTCGGTAGTAAAGAGAGTAACAGATAATTACTGGAATCCAACACTGAAGGTTCAAAGTAAATTGTAAGAAGTAGGATCTCAACAGAGGTTATGTGGTTCGGTGACAGAATTAGTAAGAAAATCATGGATCTGGAAGCCATAACCACAAACCAACAGTCAGCCATGCAGTATTTTGTGTAATTTTAAGTGTGCCCGCATTTTGCAGGCTTTTTCTTTTGTTATTGCTGCTTACTTGGCTATTTCTGTACCATTACCCATGATACTGCTTTGTTTCTAACCTGCACCCTAATTCTGAATAATACAGAGTATTATTCACAGTACTGTTTACCCTCTAAGGACAGATGAAGAGTAAAGCTGTACGAGGTCTCACGGACTAGGATGTGATGCAGTAGGGAACACTGGAAGAAACTGTGGTTGACCCATCCTAAAGGTGTCTTCCACCTTTTAAGAGTTATGTCTTAGATTAAACCCTTTCTCAGTCTTTGAAGAATGTAAAAGAAATGTTCTCCTTCCATGCACTGCCTAATGATATAGAGAAGGTATAGCCATATTACCCTAAAGTCATTGTGGAAATAGCCACCTTTTTTAGAGGTAGTAGCACCAGTAATGGCTGTGAGTTTGATTCTTTTCTAACATGGTTTTCTTCAACATTTACATGCTTCTCCATCTTCTCTCTCCATTCCTCACACCATTTTAGTAGTTGGCCATTAAAAGAAAACACTCTGGACCAATGTAGTCATTGTGTTTGAGCTCTGAATGAAAGATCTGATGTAGTTCCATGCAAAATAGTCACATATTTTTAGTAGTTTATACATACAATATGTTATTTAGAAACACTTGATAAGGTGAACCCAAGAAGTTTCCTCCCTCACCTCCACAGCTCCAGAACTGCTCTACTGAACAACGTGCATGTCAGATGGCATCAAGTGACAAGGTATGGTGGGGATGGAGAGGGGTCTTCTGAGATGTGGGAAACAGCAACTGGCAATCCAGTGCAACCTCAGGCTATGCATTCCAAGTGTGCAAACAGGAAGCCTGGAATCAGAAGAGTCACTCAAAGGGCAGAAATGAGAGTGATTATCACACTCACAAGTAGCAACCCGTATAAAAAGCAAATGTGCATATTCCAAAGCACTTAAATCTTGGGGTTGGCACCTGTGACAACTATATGCAATGTTCTCTGTAAAACAGAAAATTGTGATAAAGAGATTTGCAATGAAAGAAAACGGCTCTTCTCCACCTGAAAAAGTACTAATTGTTGAAGCGGTGTGATTCAGAGAAGTAGATGAATGTTTTACATTTCTCTTCATTTGAACTTTAAAGCTGAGCCAAGATCCACTGTGTTCCAGTGAACACAATAGCTGGATCAGATAGTTAGCAGATACTTAATTAGAAAGCATCAGAGTTCTAATTGAATATAGTAGTAGTATTGAGCAACTGTGATGAGTCAGTTGCCTGTGCATTACTGCACTTTAAAAGTAATCCAGACTCTGAATCAATGCCTAACATAGGAACTTTCCATATTTTTAATATATATTTTTTATAATCTGAACTACATGTAATTGGGAAGAATTTGTACTGTCATAGTCTTGGACTTCATAAAGGTTCATTAACTGGAAATCTGCTTGAGAATTTAGCTTGCAGTGGTGAGTGAAAAACAAAGCAGGGAAAGCTCATGCTAAATGAACCTGGCATTACAAAGCACGAACTAGTTCACCTCCATGATAAAGAATAGAAGCAGTTTCTCATCAGGATCACATGAATAATTAATTCACCTTTCATTCAAGAACATGCTCTGAATAGGAAATATACGTGAAGTGGTATGTTACCTTACTTAAAAACACATTTTGGTTGGCATGATTTAACCACTGAACTGTGGTTTAAGAAGAGAAAATGCCTCTGCTATTAATCTTTAATAAGCTATACCAAATAACAGCTGTAATTCAACAGGCTACAGCCAATAATTCCACATCACCTTGAATGTTATATAACATTAATTTATTGAGAAAATATTGCCAATAGAAAACGACAAACTGTTTGGACTGTATACAAGGATGCTAGTATATAAAAGGTTGTGACTAAAATTTGATTAATGCTGGCAAAGAAACTCAGTTCCCATTGCCAAAAGTATCATATATATTTGTCGAGGTAATACTTCAGCTTTAATACAGTGAAATAAATCAGTTTCATGTAACATGGTTTCATGATCACTTTATAACACTATGCATTCAATAACCTCAGTAACCCACATATTCCCAAACCTGATTTTATAAATGTAGTACAAGCCCACTATTTGCGTTAATAATAGTTATAATTAATAATTTGTGTTAATTCACACCTTGCCTTAAAGAAGCTGAGACCTGAAGTAACTAGAGTGAAAAAAAAAATCCATCCAAATGCAGTAAATCCTAAGTTTTGTAGGTACCTTTATGAAATAAAATACACACAGAACCATGCTTTCCGTAATGAAAACTTTGAGTGCAGAAATATATCTTTACTTCTCTGCATTTTGTTAGTAGACAACAGAAATGTGTTCGTAGAAAAATGAGAGCTCTGTCTACCTGATTATGATCAGGAATTTGTTTGCCTGTATTATATATATGTTTATATATATTATACACAGAAAAGGAATTATTCATGATAGCTAATGTGGGAAGACAGGAAGAAAATAAGTGTACTCAAGTGAAGAAACTACGCACAACTGTCATTTCAGTTCATTTGTGCGAGTATGTTGTTGTATTAGGCACAAGGTCTGGATTCAGAAGACCTAGACTCAACTCAAGTCTCTGTCACAGGCTTCCTCTGTAATTTAGGCATATCACCTATTTTATAGGCATGTTTCATTTTTCAGTCCTTTAAGCACAAATTGATTACTGTTTGACAATGACACACACAGTTCATTATTACAGGAGAGAGACATATCTGTTCCTCTAGATTCCAAATGTTGATCAGAGCAGATTTTCTTCTTGTTATTCTGCTGGTTTTTTAAACACTAGTTTACTCCTCTGAAGTATTTAAAGAGAAAAAAAGGTTGGGTCAAACCATATTTTTTTCCTTGAAAACTAATTATACAATTTGTTCCAGCAAAGCTATTGGCATGGCTAAGCTGGTCTCCTGTAGGCAGCAATAATTGAAAGTAAACGTTGAATAGCAAGTAAAACAAGAAAGAAAAAACACACACACAGAAACAATACACTTGCTGCAAATGAATAATTATTCATACAGCTTTGAATTTTATCTGTGTACACCCTTCAGTGTTATTCTGTAGTACTCAAATGTTCTTTCATTTCTTCTTTGAATAATTAAAAGAATGATTTTACACAACATTGAAATTTCTCCTCCCTGGATAAAAAGTATTGTTTTAAGAGAACACATTCAATAGGCAGGTTTGAACTACCCAAAATTGTCTGTTTTCTCTACATTACGGTGATTCTCTGATAAGAAATTACCAAAGATTGAAAATAAGGCAAAAATCTGCCTATCAGAATCTGAAGTCTCTACAGAATAATCTAAACCTCAGAGTTTTTAGAGGGGTGTGTGTGTGGGGGGGTGGTGGTGTTGTTCCCCCCCCCCCCCAAATAGTCTGCTATTTATACAGAACATTCCAGGCTATATTTAATGCCAGAACACAGAGCCATAGTGCATCCATACAATATGACAGAATGTATGTATACTGAAAAATATCTTGGAAAACAAAACAAGTGCACTGGTGTTAATTGGAGTACCGATTTTAAAAAAATGAGGTCTTGTGTGTAACAAACACAACAAAAGACTAAAGATGAGCTTTAGTGAAATCTATCAGCTTTACCTGTATGAATTCACAGATTATATTAATTTCACACTTCTTGCACTAACACAAATACTGTTCCAAAGTAAAAGATCCTGAATTAAAACTCTTTTCCTGAAAGGGACAGTCTTATTAAAAAATACATATTCTAAGGATTACTTTTTGGGATGCCTGGTGAAAACTATTTAAAGATCATCTTTTCCTTGAGTTAAATAGTTTTCCTATTTCTTCAGAAGCTCAGTTACAAATAAGACTTTGTAACTGATGCACCATAGCTCACTGTTTTAACTGCAGTTCTCAAGGTACTTCAAATGACCTCTGCCGACTTAAGTGACAATAAAAAATCATTACTTGTTTTTATTCTTGTTAATACTATGGAGGCAAAACCATGACTATACTATTTCTCCTCAAGTGTAACTGAGGAAACAAAGTACTGATCTATAATCAGCAAAACCTGTGCAGGCCAATTGATTATAATAATTTCTAACAGGAGAAAGCTGCTAAGTTTTTCTCTTCAAAGTCATGAAATGAAAAGTATGACATGAAAATCTACTGAATTTTCATCGTGAAGTTTATGTTCAGGGTCCAAGATTGTTATGACTTACCTGAAAACCTCAAAGCAATAAGTGATCTGATAGATATTTAGTAAAATCTGGAAAGCTCTCCATACAGTCTCCAGAAGTTTTGAGATTCCTCATTATTAATAATAAACCACTGAGACAATCCCTTGTTTTCTTAAAGTTCCCTTATGCTGTCATTCAAAAATTAGTATATTTTCTAGGGTAAAGTCCTTCAAATACATGCATATGAATAGCTGAAGTCAGTAACAATCACAAGAATAAGCACTTCATGGACTGAGACCTTTATGTGGCGCTTGGCTGATAATACTGTTAGCGTAGGAACTGCAGTTAGCCCTATGGGGGAAAGGAGGAGTATTTTGAATGAAAATAACCTGTTGATCACTGTGAAAGCTGCGATCTTGCCGAGAAGCTTCCAGGGAGCAGATTGTCAGCTCCAGAGATGGCAACAGCCAGCTGTCAGGCACTACAGGTTAGTCAATAATAGATAATTCTCCACCCAGTCCTGTAACTGAGGGTGTTCAGAGCCACATGGGAAGAGATTTCAGGGATATACAGGAGAGGTGCCAAGGAGAGAAGCCCAAGAGATCATAGAATCATAGAATGGTTTGGTTGGAAAGGACCTTAAAGATCATCCACCAGACCAGGCTGCTCAAAGCCCCATCCAACCTGGCCTTGAACACTTCCAGGGAGGGGGTATCCACAACTTCTCTGGGCAACCTGTGCCAGTGCTTCACCACCCTCACAGTGAAGAATCGCTTCCTTATATCTAATCTAAATCTTCCCTCGTGCAGTTTAAAGCCCTTGCCCCTTGTCCTATCACTCCCTGCCCTTGTAAAAAGTCCCGCTCCAGCTTTCTTGTAGGCCCCTTTAAGTACTGGAAGGCTGCTCTAAGGTCTCCCCGGAGCCGTCTCTTCTCCAGGCTGAACAACCCCAACTCTCTCAGCCTGTCTTCACAGGAGAGGTGCTCCAGCCCTCGGATCAGCTTTATGGCCTCCTCTGGGCTCGCTCCAACAGGTCCATGTCCTTCTTGTGTTGGGGGCCCCAGAGCTGGATGCACTGCTGCAGGTGGGTCTCATGAGAGTGGAGTAGAGGGCAAGAGTAGCCCTGGGAACTGGAGAAGAGAGAAACAAAAAATGAGAGACCCCAGGGGAACCTGAAGCCCTGGCCTTGAACTAAGCACCATATAGCTGGAAGAGCTGTGCTGACCTACCAGACTTTTCTCCTGGAACACTTTGTGTCTCCCGTGGGACAGTGAAGTGATAGGACGAAGCATTGCGCTAACTTGCGCAACTTCTGGACTGCATCATATCTCCCACAGGACAGGAAAGTCCTGTAATCTGTAAAATTGCATAGACCTATGATTAAAGTGTTTTGGTATCTTCATCCACTTATTCTCCACACTGCCACTTTCGTCTTAAATGATGACACTTTTAGCTGTTGTAAGATCTTTGCATACAGGGAGTATTACACAGTTACAGATAAGGCAGGGTGTCTTTTGATCATTTAGCAGTGACGCACAGAGAGTGGTGTCAGGTAATAAAGAGGCCACATCAGAAGAAAGGTCTACAGTTATCTAGGATCTTGACAGAGGTCTATCACATGGTAGAAAAATATATATTTTATCAAGGATGGATTTTTTTTATGACACACTTGAGAAATTGAAATAAAATTATATAAGTTCTCTTTAAGCAGAATGAATTAAAAAAAACAAAGTCCACAAAATCATCAATGAAACTGCCATCTGCTTGTCTCAAAAGTTTTCTCTACTCTTGATCAGTTTTTAGTGATAGCACAAGTCCTGGTATGTCATCTAAGCTTTACAGACAATGTAGGAAACTAGAAGAAAGGTTTGTAGAACATCACTTTTTATTTGTAGCATAAGTGCATAAGTAGTGATTTATTGGCATTCTGTTATATCATTTAGATATCTTATAAAAGATTGTACCAAAAGGTGAAAATAGTACCACAATTGACATTAATGCACTTTTAGAACAAAGCTACAAATGGAGAAAAGAAATTAATATATTTTAAATCTTCCACGAAATCACTAGGCTGTAACTGTGAGGATTTTTTTAATGACTTTACCACAGGCTACAAGAAGCATTTTTTAGTTTCTCCAGTACATTTGAATTAAGCATAAGGATTTTTATTTAAAATAAAAAGCCCTAGACTTAAATTAGTTAAATTAATTTTATTTTAAATAGGTATTTTAATTGATTCTGTGATAGTGCTATGCCTTCCACCATAGTTGAGTGTATTAGGCATAATATATTAGCGCAATCAAAAGGTGATCTCTGCCTCATGAAACAGTCTACTGTACTGACCCTCAATACCTTTTTATCTACCTGCAGTGTTCCTGCATGACCACTGTATAGCCTTTGGTATCCTTATGTTGTTTTTACCAGAAAATGTGATACTGTTCTCTCCTCAGTTTAAACATAATGTGATCAAATCTGAGCTTGCTGTTTCTTCCACCAAGATCTCTATACTCCCTGTTTTGACGTCAATCTATGCTGGTTATAGAAATACCAACATTGTCACTCAGACCCACAGACCAGGCTCACCCTGGATGCTTCTGTTACTTTCCTGTGATCGTCCACTCCCAGATCCTGCTCTACCTTCCTCCTGCCTGGTTCTTCTTCATGCAAAGAAGTTCAAATCTTCTCTTGTCTTCAGGATCCGCTGCTGTTCAGGGTCTCATCTGTCAGCATCATTACCATATTTACCAACTTTTTGTTCATCTTCCCTCTTCCAATACTCTATCCTGGTTCTAAATACTTTTCCTAATACCTAAAATCCTCTTGATCATTACAAATAGTCATGATCTTTGGCCATTTGTTCTTCAAATTCTTAGTTTTGAATTAAGAAAAACCTTATTGAACTCACCATGATTACTTTTAGTTTAGAAATTTTTTGCAGTAATTCTTGAGAAACACCAGTCTCTTAGTTTGCTTTTCACTGTAAAGACATATAGTGGATGATATTCCAAATACATGATATCACACTTTTTAAGTTTTTAAACAGAAGGTCATCATGGTTTTGAGGAGAAAAAAAAATTATCCAAGAACAGTCTTCTGCATCTTGGTAGTTTTCATTTACAAGAAAATAAAATTTATCCTAAGTTTAGAGTAATTGTCTATTACTTCTGTTTTCCCCCATTTTATGTTATTTTTCTTCATTTTTGTTTAAATGTTTTGTGTTTTGTTCTTGTTCTTTGTTATCTTTTCAGAGATCATCTTATGATGTATAATAAAATCCCTACGGAGATCACTTAGAAACATAACATAACCATGAATACAATTAATCAGATGGACTGGAAGGTAGAATGGCGCTTCATTCATTCTCTGAACAGGTGTAAGATGTAAGAAGAGATGGTCTGAGAAAGTAAGAAATGATATTTTAAAAAATATAGTTGGTATGTCCTTGATAAGACTAAGGATAATAGAGTTAAATCCATGAACCAAAAGGTCTCAACTATATAATACTAAGCCCTTCACACAAACTTAGGATATTTGTGAAAAAGACATGAAGCAAGATATAAATAAATAGGGTTGTAAGCATGATATGATGTTGTGATGTGTATCATTAGTGGCTGTTCAGTGCTGATGCAGAACAGACACCAGAAAAATCATAGAATCATAGAATAGTTTGGGTTGGAAGGGAACTTTAAAGGTCACCCAGTCCAACTGCACTGCAATGAACAGGGACATCTTCAACTCGATCAGATTGTTCAGAGTCCCCTCCAAACTGACCTTGAAAGTATCCAGGAATGGGGCATCTACCATCTCTCTGGGCAACATAGATACCTAGTTAAATTGTGTCCTTTGTGATGAGCACCACTTCTACAGGGGCTGAAAGAGGTAAGAACATTGCCTGAGCACCAGAAATGATTAAATGAATTTCATATTGGATTTCCACAGGCTGTTGGGAGCCAGAAGATCAGACACTGTATTGATTCAAAAATCTTCCCATTCACAAAGCATACCCCTAAAGACTATGAAAGAAACTTATTTTTCTTTGGACAAATAACTATCAGAGAAAGAACAAAAATTCCACCACAGACCTCAATTGTTAAGGAGAGAACCTGTAAGAATAATGAGAGAAAAAAAGAAAAAAACCCTGTTAAAATACCACTTGTCATATATAACTGCCCTGTGATCTAAAAGGCCTGGTGGTCTTAATCAGTTGGAGTTTTCCTTCAGCATACAGAGTCTCCAAAAAACCTTGATTTTAAACCTTTAAGCCATCTTCCACATTTCTACAGTATATTGACCTGTAAGGATACGACTGACATCAACCACTGAGATTTTCTTAATTCATATTAACAGGAAATAAACAAACCAAAAAATTAAAAACTTTGCATATACAGTAACTATTCATTAGAATATGTTCCTATTACTCTGTGTAAAAAGCTTTTAAATCCTACAGGGGAAGTCACTACTTCAAAACATTGTCAAGTGTGGCTTCCTGCTCTTACTAGTAGAGATGGTAAGCACAGAAACAACAGTCATAGTCTCAGCATTAGCAATTTCATTGCATTGACTGCCAACCTGAAAAATACTGAGGCTGAAAATGAGAAGTATACTGACAGTTGGTTATTCGTATGAAGTAACTAGTCATCCTTTTTCAGAAGAGAAAGACTTAAACTTTTGTTTTATATTCAGTGCTTGACTTAAGATAATACCTTAATTGAAGCAACCCAGAAGAATAAACAAATCTTTCCTGACAGGGATGAGTGCAGGAACAATAATTTACTAATGCCTTTATCACTATAAAATTAAGGGAAAAAAGTGAGAAAGTTAATGGATCTAATTCTCCCATCTCTTCTGAAAGGCTGGTACTAGGCAAAATACAACATATAAAAAAACAGAATGAAAAGGTGAAGTTTTTGATTATCACAGCGAATTTTAAGTGGAAAGGTATAAGGACTTATTAAAAGTCCATTAAGAAGCTGAGGGATAAAATGAGGCTTCAGGAATTTAAAATGTCTTTAGGTAAATAGAGCCAATGAATTCCAAAACTGAAAAATAAAAGAAGTAAAAAAAAATGTTAAGAATTTTTAAATGAAGATATTGTACAACAGTTAGACCATACTTCAAAAAAAGTTCCTTATCTTGAATAGATAGGAAAAATAATCCCTAAGTATATATAAAGAAATCTATAGGATTTTGTACAGAAAGAATTTGCTGTTAAAGGTGTCACAATTTTCATTTATTAATCTTTTTTAAAAATCCTTTTTGTTACTTAAAGAAAATCAGAAACTGAAGTGAAAACAAGCATCGCATTGATCATTTCAGATCTGAATACAGCCACCTATACCTATGGAAAGGCAAATATCTCAGAATGTCATATATAGTAATATTTATAGGACTTATCAGGAATTTTCTCCTGTCTTTTTTTGCAGTCAAACTCAAGGTCATACATGAAAGAATTTGGGGGTTTGGGGGATAGGCTAATCTTTTCCTCTTTTAATACAGAAGCTGCTGAAAAAGTTTAATGAAGATAAAAATAAAAAGCTTTAAGAAGAAATATAAAAGGGAACTAGACAGGGAAAGGTGATGGAGTAACACTGGTCTTTGGTTGCTTTGGTTTATCTATGCTTCATTATCACTGATAATTTTTTTTTTCCCCCGTAATCATTCACCACCTCTGCACCTCCCATTATAGTGGAAGATTTAGAATTACCTCTTTGTTTTAACTGAATACTCTGGGTCTGCCTTTCAGACTCAGCAGGCACATGAAAACAGAAATCCAGAGGTTTGGGCAGAGCAATTGTCATGGGTTGAGCTTGGCTGGAGGCCAGATGCCCACCAAAGCCACTCTATCAGTCCTTGCCGAAACTGGACAGGTGAGAGAAAAATATAATGAAAAGCTTGTGGGTCAAGACAAGGACAGGGAGAGATCACTCACCAATTACCATCATGGGCACAGCAGACTTGACTTGGGGAAGTTAATTTAATTTATTACCAATCAAAATCAAAGTAGGATATTCAGAAATAAAACCAAATCTTAAATCCACATTCCCCCCCCTCTCCTCCGTTCTTCCTGGGCTTAACTTCACTCTGAGTTCTCTGTCTCCTCCCTCCCAGCAGCGCAGGGGGACG
>NW_009630548.1:0-6715 GCF_000690535.1 Cariama cristata
CCCTGTTTTAGCCAAACCAGGACAGTGAGTTTTGATAGTGGTTATTTAACTGTGACACCAAACCCCATTAGCCCTTAGACTCTTTGCTATCCATTTGTATCACTTAATTTCGATGTAATGATACCATCCATTCATGTTCACAGAAAAGAACGTGCTGCATGCAGTACAAATGACTGGCAGATCCTTTCTAGACACTACGGAGCATTTGGGTCCTTTATCTCCTCAAGACAACATGATTTTATTGGGCCAGCCAGAGACACAGCAGTGAGATTTGAATACTGCAAGAGTTTCTTGCAGCCAGAAGTTCTGTGATTTAGCATCAAGCTAAGCATTCTATGTTTTAAGGAGCCAATGCACTTCAGACAGCATAATTTTCTTCATTAGTGAAACAAGACTGAAGTGTTTTCTCTGAAGACCTGGTGACCACAGAGGTGCTGGTTGGACATATACTTGCACTGTCCACTCACTGGCAAAGCCAACTGTTGGCTCACTGACTGCAGGTACTGACTCCCACTCCCTTGTTGTCCCCTTCTGTTGGACCATGGCATGTAGTGGAAATCAGTTCAGCTAAATTATTCAGACTTAATTAAAAAAAATGTGTTTTTAATCCAGATCATTTCACTAATTCAAAGCCAAGTGTGGGCCTTCCAGCAGTGGGACCAGCACTGAGAAGGTGAGGGTTTCAAGGGACAGGGACAGAGGAAGGGAGAGGAAAAAGAGGACCCAGTCATGTGGGCAGTTTGAGATGGCATCATCATGCAGAAAAAAAGTGGAATCAGTTTTCCTGTATTGTGGGAAACTAATGAGCAAAGTACCATTTCAGGAACTAGAGTTGAGACCAATCAGGCTAGAACTCAATTGCTGTGAATGGGGCAGAAATACTTTCTAATGAGTACCAGGCTTTACACTGTGATTTAAAGCATAAAAGCTCCATTTAAGTGGCATGTAAACTAATTAATGGCAATGCAATGAAAATGAGTAATATTTTTTTTAAAGGCCACAATGGAAAGAAGCCTAACTGCTGCTTCTTGTTAAGTAAAGAGTTCCAAACCACAAACATAAGTTGCAGCACTTTTATTAAACAGTCTAAAAAAATTATACAGAAAATCTGTCCCTATTCTTTTCAAATACAGAAGATTATTCACCTTCTACTATACTTTCTACACTTCTCATTTCTAGCTTACTGGAAACATTTCCCAAGAAATATTTTGGGCTAATACTAATTTCTGAATGCCAACAAGTTTAGTCCTAACCTAGTCTGTCTGATACTTGGTGGCAAAAAGAAGGAGCTTGAGGAGAACCAGAGCCAGCCTTGAACATGAAGCAAATATTGCTCCTATTAAAATCAATGGAGATGTACTATTCACTGTAACCAAGGCTTTTGTAAATTCAGTGTTGAGATAATAAAGAGACTTAATGGCTTTGATATTATAATTATGTAAGACTCTGCAAGAACACATCTTAATATGCTTTTTTCAGGTAATTTCTTATTTTTCCAAAACCAACATGACGATGATGGGCAGAACTGTTTTATTTATCCGCCTGAAATTAAATCAAATACGCTGAAGACTCATAAATTGTTAAGAAAAAAAATCCAATCAAAGTTTTCCAATTTACAAGTGAAATTAAATCTCAAAGCATGTCAGTGAGATTTGTAGAAGGTAAGGACCATACTTAGGTGCTGGAGAAGTTCAGTTGGCCTTTGGAAGGGATCCTAGACATGTGCAAGGGCTTATGCCTGCATGGGAGCAGAGCCAGGCAAAGGACAGGTATGAATGATGACAGCTGTCCTCCTTTGCAGCCAGGGCATCTAGGGAAATTCCCTATGTGGTGTAGCCCTCCTCAAACAACTTAATTTAATCCTTTAGCTATGACATCCCTCTTATCATTCCCTTTTACCATCACCTCATATATCACAGAAGTGTTATTCATTCATTCATTATTAGAACTGGGCATTGACAAGTGTATTTTAACAACATGTATTCCTTACAAAGGCTATTTACTAAACCAATATTTCTAAACCTCTTTATAATTAATCATAAAGTGTCCAAGACATATATTTTCATTATATCTCTGGCTTTTTGATTGGATGAAAGCCCAAAATGCTTGTATTCTAAGGTGAGAGCGTTCTGTCACAATTGTGTGTCTTTGGTATCATGTAATTCCATTGCTGCAAGAACAGTAACAAATATGGCAACTTTGCTGATTTATTCACTTGACCAATTGAAAATGTAACTTTTTCACTCAGTAGAGGAAAAAAAATGTTCTAGTTAAAACGTAATTGAAAAAAATTAGTTTAGTATTATTTATTTGAGAATTGAGATACATAATGCGCAAATAATCACAAAGTTGACAGCATTTTCACTGGCAGAGCTTTTCTGGTCTGAGCTGCATGTTTTTGATCAATCTGAGAAAGTGAGACAAAGACAGAAGTGCCAAATTGCCAATGATTTTTTTCCAATACTATGTTATGACTGCAGTTTTAGGTCTGATCAGGATTTCTTCAGTTCAAAGTTTTCTTATCGGAAAAAGATGATTCACACAAATCTGACTTTTCCAAGATATGGACAAGTTGTGAAGACATTTTCATTGAGAAAAAACTCTTCCAGCCTATGGACTAGCCAGCTGACCATTGACATCATTGGAGGTAACACTGGACACTGACCTGGATGTGGGAAATCAGCTGTACCTCTCCTCCTTATCCTGGTTAAGGAGTTGTAATTTCTGAAAGAAATGCAAACAAATTAGACATCTTGTACTCCTTTTCAAATGTAATTTGTTGACAATATAAATTATTAGTCCTGCAAACACAACGTGCAATAGCAGAAAGCAGATGTTGGGGAGAAAGTAAAGAGTATGGAAAAGGAAAATTATCAGTGGGTTTAAAACTAAACTCTTTTCTGCAAAAGCATCTTCGTAGAGATATTAATCCTGCACAAAGTCCAGCTGAGATCTCTGGTACACCACATGAATCTGGGCATCCGTCTTGAGGGAGAAAACTGTGGACTGGGGGCTTGTGTCCATTACATGAGTTTTCTTTAACGATGCAAGGCACAAAGCCTTTTAAATTAGGCATTGCTTAGTTTCTTTTCCACAACGTGATATTCTTTGAGTTCACCTAGTGAAAAAAGCTAAATAAAAAAAGTCAGGTGTTAGGACTACTGCACAGCTTTTGCAATAACCTATCACCAATTCAGAGAGATGCTTCTTCAGGTCAAGATTCTTTTTTCTGATGTGTCAAAACAGCTTCTACAGTGATAAAAAGTGAGAACATTTAATATTAATAATAGATAAATTATATAGAATATATTTTTAAGAGTTCCTAGACTAGTGTTTTACAGGAAACATTTATCTACAATTAGATCATAAAAGAACATTGTTGTCTTCCTTATTTTTGAAATTCTTCCCAAATTGTCAGTCAATAAGTTTTGCAACGTTTCTGCAGAAATCTATCAACAATCATTTCATCTGACTCTGATTAAACAGAGCAAAGTCACTGAGCATGACCAATTCCTTCTTAGTTTGCCCTGAAAAGCCTAACAAGAATAAAAGTTTTTAACATTCCTTGTTTCCACTCAGCATTGTATTTGCGTGCAAAATCCAGGAGAAAGATCAGATAGGCAACATAAGCATGTTGAGGCTTTCTCTCCTTTGAAAGAAGCTCCTGAAACAAACTCCAGGTACGTGACCCTTACAAAAAGAGCTGAATTAGAAGCTGTTCGGGATCTTTGTTAGTCAGTCGCTTTCCTTTCCCCTATGACTTTACAAACTCATGCAGGCTGTGTTTCCAGTCCTTTGTGTGAAGACAGGGATACATTAAGGAAGGACAACCCACAAGGGAGCAGGTAAATGGTTACTGAAGAAACATTTGTGTCGTAACCTGCAGCCACCCAGGGGTAGCTGTCAAAGAGCCAGTGAGCCATAAAATGGCAGGGGTCAGCTATCCACTGGGACTAGTTTTCCAAAACGAATATAGTAATAAATCCAGATCTATACTGAGACAGAATTTAGATTCCTTAGGTGCTGGATACAGATGCTTTCTAGACTTCCATAACATGATCTTCAAAGACTCTATTCTCGTAAAAATGTAAAATTCTTGTAAAAATAATGTAAAAAATATTTTTAAAATTAATAAACAGAACAAAATTTGTTATTCAGGAATAATTCCTCTCCTAGCCTTGCTCTGTCTGAAATACATTTATGTTCATTGTCAGGAACCAAACGCACCTGGCAAATCTGCAATATAGGAGCACTCTGGTGGACACAGAGATACTAATTTCATTCACTTCCTCAAAATAGTGAAGCTTTGTTTTGGGTACCTTCACTTGCCATAATTCTTTCTTTTCAATATGCTTCTGACGCAGTGCTTTGAGAACAGTAGAAAATAAAAATGCACAATGACATAATTTAGTGGGATTATTTTAATTGGGTAACACTGTTGGTCTTGTTAAAGAATGTATGTTTGTCTCTATCTCATACAATTTAAACCTGTTGTTAGCTTTGCTTGGAAATCCCTTCGCCATCTCTGACCCACAAGTTCTTGTCACCCTTTTTTCTCAAATAGTCTAGTCAAGTCAAGTCCGGAGCAGTTATTATTAACCTGGATTTAGTTTGGAAAATCACTGTTCTCATTTCAGACCTGAAAGCAGTGAAAACTTGTCTGCTTTTTTCCAGCTATACTTATTGGTTTAATACAAGATATGACCTTTGCCTACACCTCTCACCTCTCTGACTTACAGTCATCTGATCCTCAAAACAATCATGTCAACATCTTCTTACTTCAGCCATTATTATGTGAGTTTCTCATAATGAAAAGTGAAGAAAATGGCCGTTTGAGGTTGTTTCCTTACAAGCTTGGAAAATGTTAAGTTTTTGCTTAGATTTTCTGATAATATTAATTATTATCTATTAATTTAAGTTGGAAATGACCATATTATATCACATGGTTGCAAAGAGGTTAGCCCATTGCCCCAGTGGACAAATGTACTTGAGCACTGTGGAAAGACAGCAGTTTTATTTATCCAATTTGACTTTTCTGTTAGACTTACAGAAAAAGATTGTGCTAATCTTACATGATGCACAGGGGAAACAGAATTGAACACTAGCAGGGACAGGGAAGACTAGCCCCTAACACCAGATGCTGAAGGTCTGAAAGCATAAGTTAAAGAGCTGAAGGACACTGGAGCTACAGGAGTGGACCTGGGGACAGAAGACAAGTGTAGGGTAGCCTGGGTACAACACTGGAGTGGAGTGTGAATGGCAGGTGTGGGATTCTAATTACATCAGTAGGAAGTTGCAGAAATTAACTAGGAGCTGAAATGTGCATCGGTAATTAGTGTTCATGTCTCTCTGAACATTTCCAAATGAACCTTCCCAAATGAACCTTCCCTAACTCATCCACCATATTGATATCTGTGCTTACACAGACGTTCATTGTCTTCAACTGTTTTGTTTGTCGTCTGTTGCTTACTATAGGAAGATCCACTTCCAGTGCCGAACAACCCACTTCTGTTTGTGAAATTTCAGGCAAACACTTCAGTGGTTTTTCCCTAAGCTGCCTGCAGTCTCAGGAGAAGCTCCTGTAAACTCCTGCAAATTAAATTCATCAATCCCTGTCACAGTATTTGGCCTACTAGAGAGCTAAGATCATGAATGTGCTGTGTATCTTTCTGACCAATATTATCCCACCCTTTCTTTTTGATTCTTTATACCCATTTATTGTCTCTGGGGTTATCTTTAGTTTGTAATTTCTTGGGGAGGTCTTCCTGTCTGGTCACTGCTTGGCCAGTACTCAGGTGAGTGGATCTTGGCTCTTGGCTGAGACACTCAGGCATGACATTAGTGCCACTAATAGATGAAGGGGCATTGGTAGAAATGGCTAATTGATGCTAAAATTTTTATCTGCATAAGAGCTGAAAATTGCTTTAACAACCAGAAAGCTGTTCAGATTCATACAAGCTTTAAGCACCAACTGGAACCTATGGGACCCTGGGAAGCTCTCCCTTACACCAGCGTATTCAGGAGAAAGCTGGAAGGACTCTTTCCTATGCCTGCTGGGAACAGGAAAAGTAATATAAAAAGGAAAGGAAAGGAAATGAAAGGACGAAACTCCCACATGATTAGGATCAGACAATGAGAGAACAGTTTGGATTGGAAGGTACATCAGGAGGTCTTCCAGTCCAAAATAAAATTTTAACTTTTAGGGGGAGAAACACCTTATAAATTTAGCAGCAATCTCTCTTTTTTTTTTTTTTTTTTTTTTTTTTATGGCGGGGAGGAGCTGATTTATGATATTTGAACTCTCTGGATTGGCAAGAGGATGGTGGCAGGATCACAGGCACAGGTTGTGACTGCATTTGGTAGACGTACATGCAATGGGAAGTTAATTGGAAAAGCAGGCCCAGATAGCCCATATAATGCCAGAATTTTCAAATTTATGCCTTTGAATGCCTCCTTTGAATGTTTTTTGTTCAAGTTATTAAGGCATCTTATTTCCTGGAAGCACCGAACATTTCAACCTTTGAAAATCAGACCCTGGAAAACTGATGCAAATCATGCACCAAAAATGTATGCTTCCAGAACCACCAACTATTTTTTAAAATCTTGCTGTGATTTAGATATTCCCTGTGTTGATAATCATTAAAATATTGTAATTGTTACCAGGCCTCTGTTAAATTTCAAAAGAAAACTGATACTCGCTTTAAAGTAACAGGAA
>NW_009630548.1:6746-13205 GCF_000690535.1 Cariama cristata
TGCCGCTTATTTTCAGTTTTAAAAAATAAGCACATCCCTATCTAGTGATCCTTCTTAATGAAGCATGTCTTGCATCACCAACTGCCAGGCAAACAGGGAAATAAGATATCCAAATTGCTGTGCAGCCAGATACTTGCTCACTCCAGGAGACCTTCCAGATCGCTCTCATTTGGAAAAACCCTCCTTCAGTCTGGAGGTGACTTTCATTTCTTCTAGCCGTAGCGGAGGATTTAGTGTTGTGTACGTTTCCGTAAGGCCTTATATATGCGAGGTTGTCTTGTGTTGTGGTACGCTGCCTGTCGCTCACCCTCTCCGTCATAAGTCTGTTTTAATATAGCTGAAGACGCATTTCCTAATTGATCCACAGTTGAGTACGAAGAATTCATTTCCCCATTCCTAGTTGCTGCCTTACATGAGATGATTTGGAAATTGATTGAACTATTTTGAGCTATTACCTGGAAGCAACTATACTAGTTGCTGTAGGGGGTTTCCCCCATGAAGGGGAAGGGAGAAAGTCTGTCATTGCAGAGGGGATATGGCAAAAATAGTTTTAAAAATAGTTTTATTAGGAGACAGAGACTTCCTGGTCACAGCAACAAAGAGAATGCCATTGTGGCAGTTCATCTAGCTGTATTTCCTGCCTCTGTAGAGTCAAAGGCAGCTTAGATGTTTCATCTTAGACATCTGAGTCTGATCTCACAGATTTCAGGTTTGGTCATAGGTATGAATTAGACAGTGATAGCTACTTGAGTGAAAGGACACCCTCCCTTAGCAGCAGTCATCACATCATTACTGTCTCTTGTGACTCAATTACAGAGCAGACATGCTCCAAAGGAGTCTGATTTGCCACCCAGGTGAAGATATGCACATAACTTGGCAAGGGCACTCTGAAGAAGAGTGATACTCATAGTGGCCTTGGGCACATGTAAAAGTGCTACAGATTAAATTGAGAGATATTGTTGAAATGCGGTTGGGATGCTTGTAATAGGGGCATGGGTCCTTTTAAAACGGGAAGTAAAGTCTTTTTCAGGAAGAAAAGAAAATAAGATATTTTTAAATGCTACATAGCAGGGGCATTACTTTTTCTTCACCTAGGATCTGTAAAAAGTCATCATTATCATAATATGCATTTTCCTTACTCAGTAAAGAAACACAATGACTGGAGTTGCCTGTGAAAAGCCTATGCTTGCCTGAATGTGCACTGGGGCTGCAACTATGTGTACAGCCTTCTGCTGACCCCTGATGCTGGACAGTCCACTGCTTTGGGGCTGGAGGTCTCACATCACATCTCTGTCACAGCCCAGGATAGGGTCACCACATAGGCACAGATTTTCACACTTGTCAGTGTAGCCTGCATCCTAAAAAATAAATAACAATAAAAGCAGCCTCTTAATTCTTCCAGAATGAAATCCTTTAGGGATATTATAACTTCCTTCTGTTTATCATCATATTAAAAGAAAAATTAAACCAGCAAATCAGCAGCTCGTATTAGCCATGCTGGTTTCTGATAATCTCTGTCACCCACCAGGTTTACTGGCTAGTTTGATGGATAAGGATCTGTGGACAATTCATCTTTGTCTCTGTAATACTCTAGTCACCAAACATGTATTTATGTGTTGTATGCTTGTTGCTAAACAAGAATAATCCAGAGCGGCCACTCGCGTCATCACCCCCAGTTGCCATGGAGATGAGTCACAACATCTCTCTCTCGCAGGACGGCTTCCCACTTGCGGAGCTCTTCGAGGGTTTTCCCTGCTTTCGTTACGCTGTAAAAAGCAGCTTTGTAAAGCAAAATTGATGATTTAGTTCTGCTGTGCAATCAGATATAATTCCTCCAGTGGTGCTAAAACTTTTATGAAATCGACTCCTGTGGCCATTCAAAAGCTCCCAAACATATCTGTGCATGAAAACAGTTTAGATTTGAATCCTAAACACTCTCATCCTCTGAAAAAAAAGTGTAGAACAAAAGTCCCACCCTTTTTCTGTGCACTAGGGTTTGCAAAACAGGGACTGGTAATGTCTGTGGGGAGGCACCCACTTATGTATCAGCGAGTCTCTATGGATGAGCTGCAAAGGCGATTTCAGATAAGAATTTGCTGGCATTTGTGGCTTCACCATCATTACCCCAGGACCTGCACAGTGCAAGCATTCTCCAATTCCATCTGACCATATCAGTCTCAGCATTTGACCACACTGCCATTGATTTTGGCAATGCACTTCATAGATGTTTTTGCTCAATTTCATGCCAGCAGGAGGAGGTCAGGTCAGTCTTGGCCTGGATGAAGACAGAGCAACGAGGATAGAAAATAAAACTGAAAAATGTAATGTTGCCTCTAACCACATGTGCTTTCTGAAAGAGGGCATATAGTTTCCCCCTTTTTCAGCAGAGTTCAAGGGCATGAATCCTCCATGGAAGGTAACATCATCTAGTGGGGCAAGTAGCTATCCAAAGCTACTATGAGTGGAGAGGAAATTGAGAAATCCCCTTGTCCTCTGACATTTCTGGTGGATGTATTTCCTCAAAGTACTGCTATTGGGCAGCACTCTGCTCCTTTACTGTAACTTGTCAGTTCCAGTCTCCTCACGCAGTGCTCAAGTATCTCTCTCAGGCTGATGGATATAGGGCCAGGGCCTGAAAATTCAATGCTGTAATGATGAGCATTGCAATGCACCAAATCCTGGAGATTAGCATTGTTGGGGAATGGATGCAAAGCAAAACCTGCAGGTTGTGTGCTACAAATTCCTGTGCTGGTCAGGTAGTTATAGTCATAGGCAGAAAACCACAGGTGGTTTTTCACAAGTGGACATTTCGGTTTTAAAAAACAGGCATTGCCCAAACATTCTCCTCACATAGGCATATGGTCATAATGTGCATTTTTTACCTCTGTAATAGGATTTTTTGTCAGTTCAGAGCAAGAACCACCAAGTTTTGAGACTCCATTTAAAAGAAATTGGATACGAATATTGTTGGATAGAACAAAGTGTTTCATTTTGATTTGGTTTTTTTTGGTAGAAGGATATAACATATAAAAGAGAAAAATGGCATAAACTCAAGGTTATTTTGAATTGAAAACTCAAAAGGCTCATCATAAAAAATGCTGAAATGGGATAGAAATTTCAGCTGTGTCAGACCATTTATTCCTGGTACACTTTCAAAAGGAGATTCAAACATAATTGCAATGATTTCTCAAATGGCATTTTGATTTCGAAAGAACTACATTTTCCAATTAAAAAAAAAGTTGTAGCATGAAAAATTTTCTGATCAACCCCAGTGAGTGAGAAAACTTCGACAGCTGGATACAACATGCAAAGCCTTGTAAGGGGAATAAAAAGTTCTTGAAATGTAAATATAGAGGATTTTTAATTTTTATTTTTTAGTTAGAAAAAAAAAAAAGGTTTTGACATCATGAGATATTGGAGTGTAAGGGCTGGAGAGACCCCACCCTGCATCTGGCAGATGAGGAGGGAACCGAAAGCTGCTCCGGTCTCCCACGGGCCATGTCTTCACAGGTGGAAAGCCCGGGGTAACGGAGGGGGGTTTCTGGGCAAAAGCAGTCGGGAGCACCCTGGGGAGCCCTGTAAAAATGACTCACTTGCAAGGGGTGGGGGCGTTTTTTGGAAGGAGGTTAGTGGGGAACAGGCTGCTCTGCTGGTCCTTGGGGACTGGGGCTGTGAAAAGACTGGGAATTTTTATAGCCTGTGCAGGCTGCTGCTTCTCTTTTAACGTAGGAGGGAAGGGGAGGAGGACAGAGGGAGGGAACTGTTTTGGTTTTTGTTTGGGTAACAAAATCAGGAGAGCCGGTTTGGTAGAGTTATCTAGCAAGACACTTTTTTTGCTTGCATGTTTTGCTGACATAAAGCTACGGGCGGTTTGCCGTAAGCAAGGCTTATGTGGAGGTTTTTGTCAAGTGCCCAATACAGAGCTGTTTTAGCAAAAACCCCCATGTTTCTGCTGGAAAGAACAATGTTCTTACTGACAGTTTATTTCACTCAGTCAAAGTGGACGTTAGGGGAGAAAGATTATCATAAGTATGTTGCTAAAAGACCAGTTCTGCCACAGCTGTTCACATCAGAGCGCTTTCCTGATTTTAGCATCCCCTCCACAGTCTTGGTAATTGTCTCAAGCCCCATATTTTCATGACTGTGATTTGGTTTTGCCTTTGCACTACATTTGTAAGTGGTGCCATAAATATTTTTTCACTGTGGTGGAAAATTGCTTCAGATTAAGCTGTGTTTCTTGAGAAATGAGCACAAATTAAATGCTTAACTCCAAATGCTATTTTTCATTTGAATATTTTTCTGGAGTTCACTTTAGAAATAAAATAGAACTGAGGTAAATGTCAATTGAATAGTGGGCATTAATTCTGGACCAAATTATTTTCATTTTGTCGAAGTTGAGCTCTTCTAGTGACCCAAAATGTATAGCTAATATTCTAAAAAAATATTCCAACTTCAGTTGAAAATTAGTTGTCTTCTGATTTCAGGCAAAGTGATTTCAAATAACAATATTACATTATGCTACTATCACTGTTCTGCTTTTGTTAGTTTTGTTTTTCATGACTGGCTTTTTTCCAAGCCAAAACTAACAGGTATTAGATCAGTAAAATTACAAAAGTTTGCATGAATTACCTGGGACTGAAACCAGTATAGCATTTTACATAAATTTGAGCTTGACACTTTGCTAAATCTCCTGTTGTCTGCAAAGACATGGGTAGATTCTTTACAGATTGTCTTTTTTACCTTTTTGAAAGTATGACTCAACATTAAGGGAAGGAAATATGTTTCTAAACAGTTTTTGCAAAATATCCAATGAGGCATAAAAACCAACAAAATAACCAAACTACAACTCCTTTTTTGTATACTTTGGACTTATTGCACCAAAGAGAAAATACAAGCATGTGACACATTAAGATCCAAAATAAGATGCAGTAAAGATGCATCTTTCATTTTAGATGTGTCCACACACTCCTTTTGGTTATATTGCAGGGTGATGTGGCCATGCTAGTGTTAAGACTTGCTAGACCAGATGACGGTAGCTGTCTCTTCACAGCAGTTCAGAGTCGAGCATTCATTATGCTGCGCCGGTGATTTTGTAGCCTACTCCAATTCCCATGGTTTTGAGGGTGCTGACAGTACCTTTAAAGTTAGCTTGAGTATGTCTCCACTGTCCTGTCATCACTGCCATGGCACTGACTTATTTCTACAGGAAATGTCAAACTTTCAGGGGAAATTTGTTAGTTACCAATGTCTGTGATTTTCTTCTTTTTTGTCCTTCTCCCATTCCACCTCATTCACGCTTTGCTCCAGACTCTCAGCCTACAGCAATACGTGGAGGATATACTAGTCCCATACAACACCAAACATAAAATGAGATGTGCGACAAATTGTAATGACAAGGTTGATCTGGGTCTGTGTGTGGAGGGACTGTTTGCAGTACATGACTTGGAGAAACAGAGAACTGGTTTAACATGATGAATGCATTTCAGCCGTAGCATCTGAAGGATCCCAGCAAAATAGCTCACTGTCTTCTCCCATAAATGATGCCTTTTCAATACTCAGCTCTATAAATGTGGAAAACTAAGTTCAATTTATATGAGTGTTTGCTATTTTGGAACTGACTTGAGTTTCTAATGACAAGCAAATCAATGTCTTACTTTTCTGGGTGTTCCATGCCTCTGTACTCCCCAACTGGTGCCCGCGAGCACTACCAGGCACTCTGTCCCAGTTCCTGTCCTTTGGTGGATGCACCCTGAGGTCTATGGGTTTGTTTCCACATGGGCATGGGTTGGTGGCTGACTGTGAAAAGATGGCATTTGCAGTTGCACAGGTCTAGGACCTGCTCCTTCATTATCTTGTGTGTGTCCCCATACTGTCTGGTTTTGTGACTCACCTGATTCCTACATTTCTGGCTGATGGTGGGGGTAGCTCAAGCCTCCCATGAAACAACATGACTTCTCTTCTGCTTCCTTTCACTGTGCTGTGCATGGTGAGTATCCCCACCCTGCGCTAGCTGCTCGGGGCTGCTGAGTCCCAGGGTATCAGACAAGCCAGGGAGCTCTGCAGAAAGATAAATGTGTGATGTCCCAGATACAGTGTCCTATGACAGCCTCCCTCCTTTGTCAGACCCAGGGCAGAAGCCGAGCAAGAACCTCGTCACCCCACGTGTGGAGCCTTATGCTTTGTGAAATTGCAGACTGAGGTCTCTGATTTCCAAACCACTGCACCTGGTGGAGCATGGAGCCCATACACAAGATGATGTCAGACTGAAACCTTACTTTGAGTTTTCGGTTTCCAGAATTTAGGCTGAACTGCATTTACCTGTAGGAACTTAATTCCTTGAGCCAATGAATACCTATAGGCGAGACTGAACTTCAGGGACATCCTCCTTCCTTTACATTCACTTTAAGTGGCAGCATCACAGAAATGTTCCTGAATGATGAACTCTGGGCCAAACGCATT
>NW_009630548.1:13236-73268 GCF_000690535.1 Cariama cristata
TCCTCCCTTTCCTAAGTTTTAAAAAATGTGGGAGATGACAAAGACTTATCTCTGTAGCTGGTATTTGTTGTAACAGGGTGAATAGATAGACCTGAAATCATGACTCAGAAAAAGAAGTATCTAACAGATGGAAATGAAACTGTTTTCAGTAAATGTCATCTCATTAGACTATTCTTTTTTTGTGTGTAAGTGCCTTTTCATTGCTTCTAGGACCAGGTGAAGATAAATAGCTAGAAGCAAAAACACTAAATGCCTTTCTTTTATTTTCTGTTTTGCTCTATTATATGTAATTGTTGAAATGACAAAAATACATGGAAATTAAACCATCTCTGCTGCCATAGTTATAATGCCATTTCCCTTCTATGTATGGGAGTGTATCCCATGCTTGCAAGGTGCTCCAATCTTTTCACTGCCAGAAGGTACCAGATTTTGTAACTCAGTCCTGGCCCAGGAGGGTCATATTTCCCCAGTGAGTATATGAAACAGACGTTTATAGCTGGGCTTCATGTGCTGCAGCAGTGCAGTTCCCTTCCCATCAAAGGACTGAGCAGGAGTTAATCACCCTGTGTGGTGCCTGTTGGACCAGAACAAAGTGACAGTATTTTCTCTCCGCGACAAGAGGCATTCATAGGTGGGTCTGCAAGAGATTAGAAAATGCTTTTAATTCACCCAAGAATGAATTTCCTTTGGTTTCTAGGACTGTTTCCTCCCCTGCAATTACTCATGAACTTTCTGCTTTCAGGTGACAATAACAGTGTCTCAGTAGAAAGTACTTCTTGAGATGGTCATGGTGATGCCTTCTTTGTAGAGCTCCTCGGAAGAAACAACTTGTGCTCTAGCAGGCCAGATTTGTTCCATATAACGTCTGTGACATCTCGAACAGTAGTGGCGTTCTTACCCACTTGGAAAGGTATGAGAGTCAGAGATCCCACTTCCAGGATGCATTCGGGTCCAGAAGGTTGCACTGCCAGGCAAGCCTTGACCTTGTTGTTGCTGGCCACCTGGACACATTTTACATCAGGGAGAAAGTGGGGGCAGTAATGATTATACAGTAAACACGGGAGAGTAAATAGTAGTGCCAAAAGGCAACAAACAAAGGAGTATTGAGACAGGGTTTGTTTTTGCAAGATTATACTCAATTCAGTCATTCTATGACTACATATACTCTTCTGTTTATTTATGTAATAAGCTGCCCTTGGAAGGCTCTGGCAGATAAAAAAATGGAGTCTTTCCAGATGTGTGAAAAAGGCTGTTACTTGGAGAGGATTTTATACACTGTGTTGCTACAAGAGATTTTAACTCACCAATCATCATCAAGAATATTTGGATTTTCCTTGCTAAACCACAAAAACCTTAATGGGGAAAACCATTAAACATGTAAAGTTATAGCACTATAAATATTTGACTAAAACCATTATTGAGATGACTCTTGGGAACCTGTGTTTCTGTAAACTTTAAGGGCTATAATGAATATACACATACCCTCTTCGTCTCTTCTTTCTCTCCTCCCATGAAAGGCCAAAAATGCTTCAAGTCACGGCTGTAAGGCTGAGGAGCTTTATGAAGTTTTCCTTCCATGTCTTGTGCTAAGAAGACAATTTTCATCCACGTGTACAGCATGGCAAAAGATATGTTAATGTCTGATGAACAAATGTAAATGTTTAAAAATGAGTTGAGAAAGCTATATAATATCAGAGCCAAGGAGGCCACCTTGTAGCGCCTGTGGTTTATGATCTGTGCATTTAACAGCACAAGTATGAGTATATTATAGTTCATATTTGAAAGGAGTATGAAATCTTTTACATGCCTGTCCTAAAATATGCGATCACAGTAAACCCCTGCAAATTAACCCTATGAAGCCAGTCATATGAAGGGCCTCATTACAAAGAGAAGTTATATGACCTTCAACATCACTGTTCATTTGTTTTGGAGCATTTCTTTTTTCTTACTGCTGGCTTCACAAGAATGGAAGAATTGCTATATTAATTGTGGACCTTTCTGCCCTTTTTTTCTGGAGGAGAGAGAAAAAAGAACTCAGAATTTGAAACCTCAGCCTTTCCTCTACATGGGCAAGGAAGCTCACAAAAGAAGAGCTTAACTTGGGTTCTATTTTTTGTCATATTTTAGAAGCCTACATAAGTTTAAAATAAGGACCTGAGCGTATGATTCAGTGAGCACCCTCTGGGAATTACAACCTGAAGTCTGAAGGCAGAAGGTAAGGAGAAGTAATGGTGAGCTGATTCCTGTATCCAGGACATCTCTCTGGCTCCTCCAGGAACCAAAGGACTGGGAGATCCCTCTGGCCTGTCTTAATCGTCTGTCATAGTTATCCCCCTCTCCAACACCCCTTCAACTTTGAAACCAACCATAATAATGTCCAGAAATGAACTTCAAAGCTATCTCTGATAGGCCAGAGAAGGCCTTTTGATCCCTCACCAGAACAAAGTAAAGCCCTCCACAGGTCTGCTGGGCATAGCTCTTCACTCTGAAGCTGACCAGTGCCTATAGGCGCTGACCCTAACATCACACAGCTGCTTTATGTAGGATGCACAGTCTGCCTTTAGAAAGAGTTTTTTTGATGCAGTACAATTGGTTTCCTTCTCTGCCCCCTTTGAAATGATGTCACTATTTTGAATTTACTTGGTTAAACCACAGTAGTGTTAAACACAGTGTATTCACGTACCAGGATATTGTGGGGTTAGTGAAAGCTCACAACAAATCAAAGCAAAGTATGAAGCTCTATGTTTTATGTCTTTATTAACAAGTTTAGTAAAATTTTAAATGTAATTACTTGTATAATCAAACAAAGGCTCCATAGTCTCTCAGTATATAATGCAGTTTTAGGGCCCACAGATATTGCAAAAGGGCGTATCCTTTTTCCATGAACTTTTAAAGAATTTAATTACAATCACATTTCAAAAAGTAATTTCAACTGGAAATGTAACTGGAAGTCATCAAATGAGTTTGCCTTAAGATATAGTACCTGGCTATAGCGTTTCGTGTGGGAATAACGAAGGATATATTCTTCACACGCCCACCACACAATCTTATGTTCCCTTCCTTACAGTATATTTTAAGAACACACAGTAAAGTGCTGTTACTGGCTAAGCACTGAATGTCCTTCACCCTGTAAACTGTGCTATTCAATAGAGGCAACAGCCTTAAGATATGTGACCCTTTTGGTGCTCTCTTTGCAGGTTGCGTTATGTGTAGATACTGTCTTTACTAAAAACTTTTGCATTCTACTGAAAATATCCTTCCATCAACAGTGTCCCAATTTGGTATCCTGTAGTGCCTGTGTGCTAGAAGTATACCTTGACCCCATTTAGTTTTTGATGTATGGAAAAGTACAGCTTTTCCCATTGCAACATATAGTTGACTGTAGTTGGATCAAAACTTCTTTGGAAGAGACTAGTAAGTAGAAAATACTTAAAAGATAGTAAGGATAATGCCATTTCTAAGCAGAAGTGTAAAAATTTAGAGTAATATCAGTAACGACACACTTGTCTGGGGTAGAAAAGGTCTACCTAAGATGTAATATTGACCTATAAGGACAGTTATGTCATTTCTTTGCACAGTAGTCAACAGGAAAGTAAATCAAAGGCTTGGGACATCCTCGTCATGCAACAGGAACAAAGTCTGATCTACTACCCAGCAGCGAGCGCAGTACAATAATACAGTACTCAGCCAAGCAAAAATCCATCCCTCTATCTGCAGTTTCCACCCCTGTCAGACCATGTGTGTCCAACCCAATAGATATGTTTCCTGTGAGCTCTTGGCTTTCTCCTCTTAGCAGTCACGGCAGATATGAAGGGATTAAGCAGGGCTTTGTCCATCAACCCAAGCAGCGACAGTCTCCCATAGGCTAAATGAGGCATGCATGGAGCTGCTATGTGTGCAAGTGGGAATGAAGATGGTCACGTTAACTTACTCCCCCACAAGACTGTAGCTGACTTGCTGTGTGTAACAATACCAACAACAGGAGCTGACCTGACCGAAAGGCTCAGTTTCTGTATAATAAAGAATTACTTTCTCTGTGAATGTTTTCAGCTTACTTAGTGGACAGCTGTTGGAAAAACAATCTGGGAAGTAACATAATGGATCAAGATGAGAAACCTCTTGACATGGAATCAGAGAGTCATTTCAGAACATCTGCATGTTTTCTGACCACAGGCTGAAACATTAGAGTTGTTTTGTCCATGCAGAACATCCCTGAAATCAAGAGATCAGAAGAGAATTAAAGAACTAAACATCGTTTCTCAGGAAGGAGGAGGCAAAGCAGTAAGTTCAAGTATGCTCTTTGCAAGCCCAAGTTCAGAAAAGATAAGCTGGAGGGAAGGGCACTTATGTTGTAGACTTTATTGTTTTTTAATTTTGTTTGCTCTTAGATGTTTTGATTCTAAGATGTTCTTGTGGGGTTTTGCCTCAAGGCTTTGTTCACTGCTTCAGTGAGTGCTTACTGTGCTGGGATTAAGTCCAAGGCTTAGTCTGGTTTATTAAGGAAATCACAGTAAAGAAATGGAGACAATTGCCCCATCTGAGCTATAAAGGCTGCAGAGCAGAGAAGGAGGTGAGCTTGGGGAGGCCACAGGAGTTAGAAACTCTGCCTACCCTGTGGCTATGAAGGGCACAGGATCACATTTTCTCTTCTGCACCATCTTCTCGTTCAAGTCAAAGAAATCAGAGGTAGAGCACTTGCACTGTAAAGCAGCTATAACAGAGGAACCCATCTTTGGTTTTATGAAACCCGTTACAAATGGCCATGGAAGAGTTTCTGTATTCAGAGGTCAGCCCTGGCATGTGCTCTCTTGGTGCCCATCCTAGACCTTGTGTCATCAAAGGAGGAGGTGGTGGGAACTGCGAGATAAAATTTCCCCAGTGAAATTCAGCCTGCCAGCTCAGACTGTCAATGGGACACTGCATTCAGAGATACACTGCGAACTTTTCAGGCAAAAGCTGGAGGCACAGCCAGCCAAAGAAGTCCTGCACCTAGGACTCCCTGGATAACAGGCAGTTTGCATCACTGTCTTGAACCTGAGCAATTAAATTCTGCCTTAACTGGCTCTGTTTTTCAAAGTAGGTGGTCTGAGTAGGAACTGCTGCTCCTAAGGAGAAATACAGGTGGCGGACGGCTGAGCTCAGTCTGCAGCCCCACAAATTACAATGGGGCACAATCTTGCTGGGAGCCTCAGAAACTCTTCACTCTGAGCACACGTTTCCACTGCTCCCTGTCCCCCGGCATGCTGTGCAGCCGTAAATCCTGCCCCCAAGCTCCCTCACTCTGCTCAGTTGTTAACTTTCACACGTGATTTTTTTTTGCTGGATTTTGCAGTGCTGAAATTTCACCAAGGCTGCAGTAATTTCAAATTTTGGCCCATTTAGCAACAGGACAACTGTCCAAGTCCATTTATTACAAACACATGTTATGAATTCAGTTAAAACAAACAGTCTCTTATTTTCTCAAGTCACAATAATCACACTCTAGACTTACTTAAAGCAAACATCATTTAAAAGCAGTATTTTTTTATAGTAAATCTGTTCCAGTAGTGGGTCTGAGATCAAAAGGTAGGCAAAAGCCCTAATATAGGCTAAATGAAACAACGAAACCTATCAGAAAAGGTGAAATCATAGCATTTGCAAGGTTGTCTCAGTCTCTGTCTTCACCCTCTCACTTCTTTTTGTAGTTTTTATATTTAAGACAAAACAAAATGAAACAAAAATAAATAAAGAATAGTGAAATAAAGCAATGCCCAGAAGACAGGATGTGACCTGCAGCCAGCTTGGAACTTTTCTGTATCCTTCCCAGCCTTGGTCCATGGGGACAGTGGCTGGAACCAGTGCCTTTATGCAAGCACAGTTAGCATTCACTTGTTTGCCCTTGATTTGTCTCAGAAGAAATCACTCCGCAGCTTCAGAGAGGTCTAGAAACAAGGACAAGCATTCTGAAGCGAATGCCTCAGGGTGAATGATGACACGTGCCTGGTTTATGAGTGCCACACTCAGATGCGATCCCTGCGGTGAGTTTCTGCCATTAGAGCGGCTGAGCTTTTTATGATGAGACAGACCGCTGCTATTCAATGTCACACTCTTTTAAAGAGCCAAAGTTGAAGCCTGACTCACCTTTATTAGGAGGATTAGTTGGTGTAGCACAGAACTTTTGTACCTGTTTTCTCAAGTAGAGCCAATAAGCTTAATGAGTTTGGGCATATGAGAGCTGACTTGTCAAAATGAAGGAGAAAGGTTTTTGCAATGCTCCTCCCTCAGATCAGCACAGGACAACACTCTTGGAAAGGTTTGGTACAGATTTTAGACTGTGGCCGGTGCTGGACTGTGCTTTTATTGATCAAACAAAGCTCAGAAGTACCAAGTACCATTGGTGCTCCCCAGCTGAATGGAGAAGCTCTTTTGGTGTCAGTGGGTAAGGAGGGTATAAAATATTGCTGTTAAAACTTGTTTGGAGGCACAAATTAACTATTTGTGAAGAATTTTCATGCCCTGTGAAGTCAGATGGACAGCTTCACAGGCACCTGCCCTGGGGTCCAATGCCCTTACAGACTGGATGATTGACTGGGGTGAGAGTCTGGTTCAAGAAACACACCTTCACTTCAGTCATTCAGGAGGAAAGGTGAACCAGAAAGTTGAAGCGCTGTCCTTGATTATTATACTGTTCTGTACTTTTTGCTACAGGTTTCTGTAAGGATCTGTGTATGGCATCAAGGTCTCCCCCCATCTCGCACTTTCAACATGTCAGTTCCTCCTGTGTTCACCAACATGACACAAGTGTGACTGTCTTTGAGCACAACACACCACCACCTGTGACCCAGGCACAGCAGTGACGCAGACTCCAGCCTCCGCTTTTACGTTTTGTCTGTGGAAGCTCATGGTGGGGAGTGCTCACTGTTGGTGGGAGGTGAGAGGGAGAGGGAAGGATAACACAGACCCGTTGGTGATGATAATCCATGGGGTCACCAACAAAGTATCCAACTGGCCTAGACTCCCAACATTTTCCACGCCTCAGTCAGCTCCTTTTGTGTATAGTCCTTTCTTCCATCGTGATCTCACCTGAAATGTCAAAGTCTCCCTACATGCCATGCTTTTGACAACTTTGATCAGGACTACTCTTTCACAAGGAGCATGAAATCTCAATGCAATGCCACAACAGAGGAGTTATTAAACATTTCAGCACTTCCACATCTCTTCAGTGCATGGGGGTAGGTTCCCAGTGAGTGCTAATCAGTGTTGTTCACCGGGGCATGTAGCAGGATGTCGTTCTATCCCAGCTGTGCATCTAATCCCAGTTTTGCATTCCTGTATTCTGCTGTGTGAAGCATCAGCTGAAAATGATGCTACTTAGTATTTCCAAAGGCATCTTCTACATTCTACACAGAGTGGAAGGCAGCTCCTATTAATTGTCCACTTGATAGTTATTTAATATATTTCAGCTCTGGTTTCAGTTCTACATTTAGGTTTACAAAAAAAAGGATTCTTGACATGTTGTCAGTTTTTTTCATCCATGCTTGTATTCCCAATTCATCTCAGATGTCCTCAGTTCATTACAGGAACCCCTGCTATGACAGGATAAAGCCATATACAAAAAATCCTTTCATGACTACTTCACATTGATATCTATTTTTGAGAGAGAAACTGAACTGAAGCAGCATGACTCTCTAATTCACTTTTTCTCCTTGTCAGCAGCTGGATTGACAGGGCTGGGGTACAGACAGACACACTGTCACATCCAGTTTAAATGCCCTAATGGGACATAAATTCAGAATGAAGGCAGTGAAAAAATTCCAACCCAGCCAAAATCTAAAACATATTTAATGTATATGCCAGATGAGGACAGCTATCATCTCCTTTGTGAAGAGAAGCTTGATGCTTGTGAGACAGCTTCTGTACTGAAGAAAAAAGGGATTGTGAGCTTCTTAGAACTGTAAAGGCTTGGCTTCCAGTTGTTGCCTGAATGCCAAATTATCTTTGGGCTTTTACCTAGTGCGTATCACTCCCAGCACAGCCTATCTGTTGGTGACCATTCTCACGTTCATTTGCTATAACAGCTTAGAAGATGAGGACTGTCTTCTCCTCCACCTGTTTTAACCAAGGTAGGGGTGATCAGAAGGTCACAAGGTTTTTCTGTTTGTTTTGTTGTTTCTTCTGGCTTATAGCACAAGAAGGAGGAGAGATGCAATAAAATTCAAAGATAGCAAGTTCAAAATGGAAGCAAGAAAATACTTTTTCACATTGTCATCTATAGTGACACATGTCTTGACAGCATCAAGAAAATTAAGACTAGGGAATGTTTTAAAACAAAATCAGATTTGGCAATGTATTCTGAACAAGGCATGAAGGTGCAGATGCTGAAAGTCAATGCCAGAAATATTTGGAAAAGACAGAAACCCTGTGCCTCAATATTTTATCTAATCTTTCTTCAGAATTAGGAGGAGGTCTTTGTAGATCTTAGATGATACTTCAACCATTTTACAGGGGATTGTTGATATCTTTGTCAGATATAACTGGTGTTGATCGTTCTCAGAGACAATCTTGGACTAGCCAGGCTTCCGGCCATACTGAAAATCCTTATATTAGTATTAACTCCATCTCATCTAAACCTTTTCTAGAAGTGGTTTATGTTAGCCTAAATTCTCCTCCCAGAGAAATCAGACTCCTCTGAATCTGTTCGATTACTGACAATTCTAGCTTTTACCAGCCTCAAGCCAGGAAATATCCCCTTAGCCCTTATGTCGCCCCTCTGCCCCAGTCCCTGAGCTCAAAGAATGCTGCTCACTGTATGGCTGCCTCCTTGGTTTTCCTGTCATGTACAAATTATGCCATTTGGAATGCAATTGCTGCCAATAGGATCAAAACAGATGCTGAGAAGTCAGTAGTGTTCCTAGGTAATGCTGGCTCAAACTGTTGGACAGGAGTGAATTTCAGTCCTACTGAAGTCCACGTAAATATAGCTATGCCATAGAGGAGGGCAATTCTTCTGCCATGGATCCATTCTCTTCTCCCCCATGAACTCTCTGCATTACCAGAAAGAAGCTCTATTAGTCTCCTGCCAGATTCAGGTCACTGCACCTGATAAAACAGATAACGCTCATCCTTACTTCAAGAAGAAATTATTATCTTCAGGAAGGTGTGAGAATTAATGCATAGGAAATCACAAAAACACCCCAGGGCCACAAATTAATAGACAACCTATTCACACTAGACAGCTTGATCAACTTTCCCATGAGCCAGGGATGAAAAAGTGTATCCTTGCACAATCACACATCGGACACACATCCACCAACGTCAGTCGCTCTGTACAGTAATGTCAAACTCGTTCCACAGCCAGCGCCAAATTCCACGTCCAGCTACTCCCAGAAGGCCAGGGTATGAATTTCAGACAACGTATTTTTTGACAGCCCAGACTGGCACACCCACTGACCTCATGGGGAGGTCTGCACATACTTCAGGGTAGAATATGGCTTTTAAGTAGTAAAATTGTTGTTTATCTGCAGAATGCCTTCTTACAGTCAGTGTTACTGAGTAAGAAGAAGTGTTCCCCTTCCAGGTCCCTGTGCTTTCTCCCTAGTCTCCTCTATCCCCTGTTTTATTCTCTCCCTCTTCCAACGCATCTCTTCCTCCTTCTATATTTCCTTCCTTGTAATAGCTCCCAGCTTCCATCATAAAGTGAAGAAATACTTCATATCTCCATCCTTGGGATAAAAGCTCTCATTAGATTAAACTTATACATTCAAGATAAACCCAGTAAAGTGGATTTCAGCCATATATGATATCCACACACGCAGAGCTCACCCTCTGCTAATTTTTTACTTTAACAAGGCTACTATTAAGCTATTTTAGTTTAAGTCCCATAATTCTAGATTATGTTCAGGTGTTAAATTTGATGTCTAAATAACTTAAATGAATCCCAAACTAGCCTGTCTGTAGACCCAGAAAAGCAATCCTGCCACAGTTACATCAGAAAAACATTTTGCAAAGCTCTCTTGTAGTTGATGCGGTTGCAGAAAGTATATCGACATTTAGTTTCTGTGCATTTCCAAACCTCTTGGTGATACAATGTCTGTATTTTCAGATAATTCTTTTCAGTGAAAATGTTGCTGAAATTGTCTGGTTTTTAAGTAGCTGTGCTACATTCTTCTTGTTCAAAGTTGTCAAATAACAATAATTCTTGTTTTCTCTCTTTGTTGGGGGATGCGGAGGGTGCGAAGCCCCAGTTAAATGAAGGGTTTTGACCCTGGAGGAGTGTGGGAGAGGAAATGGAAGGACATTAGTAGGGATATTTTTTTGGCACAAAATGCCCAAAGCCTTTGGGCATTTTGACAAAATAGAAAGCGTAATAGGATCAGCAAGTTAAGGTGCTGTAATATTTTACCAGGGAGAAAGAACGAAGGAGGAAAATAACACAGGCTTTGTCCCTTCCTCTGCAGTTCCACCCATGCTAAAATACAGCCTGAGGGAATATTCAGTCAATGGCATGAAGTGTCAATGTCCACTGTAAAACCAGGGGTGACTGAAAAGAGCAGAGTGAAGAGGGTGGAAGACAGCACAACTAATCTGCTTTCTTCTGTTCATGTGTTTATGAACTTGCCTACTGGGGTTAGACCTCTTAATTTTGACTTTGACGCTGACCCATGCAGTAACCTCGATCAGGTGAATTTTGGCTCACTCTTATAAAGACCTAGATGTGTCATTCCTGCAAACACTTCTTTCCTTCATGTGGACCAGCAAAAGCAGTTCAGGACCAGTCCCACCTCCACGGAGGGCATGGCACTGGGTTCAGTAGTAGGAAACTCCTGCTTTGCCAGTATGGGTGTCTGCCACTAAACTACCCAATACCTTGCCAGACCTGGCAGCTGCCATGGGATTGCTCCCCAGACCTTTCCCACAGAAGCAAGGTGGCAGGGTCAGGGTTCTCTGCACCCCAAGAGCCTGCCACAGATCTCTGTGAGGACAAGTGCTCACCTGCTCCCACCACTCCTGGAAAGGGCTCTTGTGCATCACTCCAAATTCTCACTTTCAGGAACCCCAGAAGGTTGGGCAGATTCACCTCCCTAAGCACATAGTGCAAGCAGCTTCCCTTTGTTAAAGAACTACCTAAAAAGCACAGATGGCTCTAAATTAAGATGAGAATCCTCAATTCAGTGTAAACTATAAATAGAGACTGAGGGATAATAGGGGTGGGGAGGCCTGGTGTAGTCTGTCTACATACATTTGGTAAGCTTTAGCAGATTTGGAAAGTAACTGAGGAAACATGTGTAGCGATGAAGACAAGGTGTATCATCCTCTTGGCTGCTGGTCTGCCATGAAGTGAGCTCAGAGAGCTACTGGAAGAGAAGTAAATGGAGGATCTAGGCCTAATTTACCCAAGAAAACAAGAAATAGCTTTAGGAAAAAAAAAAAGTTGTTGATTCTCACTCTAAATGTGTTTGTTTCCATAGTAGCAGGTGAATAATGTCAGAGGAGGAACTTTAATTACAACCAGAGCAAGTACACTAGTGGCGCTTTAATTGAGGAATAATTAATTTTAAAGTAGTGCAAGTTACAGTTTCTCAGGTTGCTTGTTACACAGCATTTGCATGTAATCACTCACATACACACAACACATCAAGCATTTAATTTTTGTGTGTTTAAAAAGGAGCTTCTTGCTGTTAAATTGCCCACAGGCCTTCCACAATCCACCAATATTTATATAGCTTTTGCCAATGTTTGTATTAACAGCAGAGCTGCTAACAGATCAATAAGATAATTTTCCCTCAGGTCTGCACAGGAATTTTCTGTACTTTCCCAAAGGACTCTAGAAGATAATTGACAATATTTAACAAAAATGAATTAAGTATCAAATATGTTCTTTTTGTGCCAATCGTGGTTTCTTAGGTTATGATTGTTATGGTGACTGTGTCTTTCTGTCTCATACACAGGTGTGCGCACACGTGTACACATACTGACACAGTACATCAGACATCATTATGACATAACTACTTTTTAGGAGTATAATTAGTCCAGATTGTGTCAGCTCAATAAAGCTCCTAAAGCAAAAAGCCTTGAAGGCTTTTTCTCTTCTTTCCAACCTGTAGCTTTCCTGGATGAAGGCTTTAGGCACCCTGGCACCAAGGGATGATTGCTTTCTTTCATGGGCAAATTCAAAATCCAGCAGAGACATCTTTCCCACACAACAGCCAGCAGACTCGGTGCTTTCCTTACACAGGGTATTGAGCAGAGACACTGGTGAGTCCGTCCTGCAACTTCTATTTAGTTGCAAAACATGCAAAAGGTGAGAAACCGCTGGATGACAGGCTGAAGGGATGCTTGGTACACCTTGTCTCTATCAAGTGCAATACTGTCCAGATATTTTTACTGAGCAGTTTTCAGTTTAAGGAGTGTCTTCATTAGGACTGAAGGGTGTGACCTACCATCTTGCCCAGGGTGTAACTGGCAGGATCCCTTTGGGTCCTTGCCAGAAGAGAGCATCACAAGAGCACAAATAGACATGTAATGGGTACCAAAGCAAGTCTGCATCTGAAACTACGCCTAGGCTGGCCTGCAGTGAGAATTACCCATATTGGCTAAAATTGAACTAGCAATAAACATATAAGTATTGGATTCAGAAAACATAAGGGCACACAAAAAATCGTAAGTTTCTGAATGTTTGTCAAGGACATACAGCAATCATAGTCTAATTATGCCAATTCTAGAAGCAGAGGAATATTTTTAAAAACATCTGTCAAGTTAATGGCTGCACAGATTCTGAATATTATGTTTCTAAGACTTAAAAATCACTGTTCAGCAGTAATTGTTCTTTCTTAAGACACGTGGAATTTGCACTTCTGAATGTTTTCTCCAGGATTCATTGTCTTAGAGAAAAATCTAAATAGGCACGTTATTAACCTGCACTGACTTAGCTTACCAAAGAAAAATTTCAGGTGACATGATTATGGATGCAGCATAAGAATTTAATATATTACATTTCCTAATTAAAAAAGTCTTTCTTACTATTACAAGAAAAGAAGTTTCTTGGAATATGAATTATTAGCAAGAGTTACTCCCCAAATTTGTTTAAGTCCATTAATTATTTGATTTCTGATGTAGCATCCCAAATTTCAGGAAAAGCAAAAACTAAAGTCTGGAATCCAGACAGGATTTTGTAGCTGCTTTAGACGCTTTCATTTAACTTTACAAAGGCTAGTTACTTCAGTGGTTCTACACCTACTTACAAAGATACAGCACTCAACGTACCAAATCAGTGTACTGAAGGACTCATTTGGTTAAGCGAACCTCTTGAAAGATCACCTTCTTTAGCTGGCCTGCAATTTTCAGGTTCAATATAGTTCTCAGCACATGTCATGTAGGATATGTTCATTTCATATCTTCATCCCCTTTTTCAAAAGTCAAATAATCTTATAAAGATGTCTGATCAAATGTAAACCTTGAAAATAGAGCATGTTTGATGTCAGAATGCTTTTTCAATACCTGAAACCACAAAGTTTCACACACTCTCTGGACTAATTTTTTCCTTTTATAGGTTTTCTGACTTTGATAATCCCTGCCACTTTGCAGGTTGTATCCTGCTAACATGCTTTATTGTCATCTTAGCATCTGTAATTACTTCTATCCGCCAAATTCATCTTCTCTTCTCTCCTTGTGAGCAGCATGCTTGGTATTTTTGAGAAACAGGCTCATTTCCTGAGAGGAAATGTGTTTCATACTAAAAACTTCCACTTTGGTTGTCTCATTTGTATATCTCCTAGTGTATTTCTAGGTTGATCTCTCCCTCTTGTTTTCCTCATTTCTCTTAAAATTTGCCCTTTAGAAGTGCAACAGTCTCACCTATGGTAGCTCCACTGTTTACTTTGAACTGTAGTCCCTTTAGTCATCCCTTCAAAAATGTTGACTGCCTTCGCCTCTGCGATTATTTTCTCCGCTGTGCTTAAGAGGAAATACCATATATGATTTGTACTTTTGATGCCTCCTCCTTCAGAAAGTTACCTGCAAATTCCAGCTTACAAACAGCCTGATGAGCTCGTGAGGGTGTCTGTGAACACACAGATGATTGCCGTGAAATTCTTCAGTGATGGGCCTGAAACACAGGGTTGTTTTGTCTACCTACTGGGGTGCTGTTTTTAGCATGTCTCTATTAGCAGTCTTGTTCCCAGCCTCGTCTTTCCACTCTTGCTGCTGGCATCCTCCTGCCAGTTGGGGAATCTCTTTGCCAACTGCTTTTGGTCTTCATTGAAAATGAAAGACAACGCCAACATTCAGTGGATGTATTTTACTTCTGGGAAAAAACTAAGCAATGCGAACTCTCTAAGCAGGTTAAGCAGTCTCAGGAGCTAAGACAAAAGCATGCAAAGTGTCCAATCGAACTTGCACATGGCCTTAAACAACCCATGTCTTCCAGCCTTTTGTTCATAGAAATTTCCCATGTAGCAATTTTGGGACAGGGAAAAGCTGTCCAATATTTTGTATACATAGAAGCTGTGAAGCCCTCTGTTCAGACAGAAACATTTGAGGAACAAGTGACCCTTGTAACAGGATATGTGTGATCCCAAAAGGCAGTGCATCTACTTAACCAGATGACATCGCAGTCCTGCATATATTATCATAAAGATTGGTACAGGAAGGGATTTAACTGAGAATGCAAGTTATCCTGCAGAACAAAGGTGAGTTGAAGGTAATGGCACTTGAGCTATCGCTCCAGCATTCTAACTATGGGACATCAAAGTGAACCCTGGAGTCGCAAGTGCTGTCATCTGATGAACACAGAAGAAGCCTGGAATGGATCTAATGTTCAGCTGCCGCATCTTGTATGTTGGGCCTGCTAAATTCACTGCTGAAACAAGTCAGTAAAGAGACAGCAGAACGGTTTTAACCACTTATGTTAGAGATAAATTTCTCTTTTCTGAAGTCTTAAGTGCCCTAATTCTACACATTAGATAGCATTGAATAAACAGTGTTTTGTATTGTTAAAATAAACCCTAAATCATTACAAATATTTGCCTGTTTTGATAAAGGCATTTATATCAAAGCTTAACAACTATTTGTAGCTGTATTCTGAGCCATTTTAGTGTTCTTATCTTGGCACAAGGAGAAAACACAAATTTTCCAAAAAATTAAATGGTGGTTGTGATCATTCCTAGGACACCAGATAAGGACAATTCCCCCTCTGTCTGTTGCACTTTGAGCAAAGGGAGAAGAAAAGGTTTTCCTTTCCTACCTTGGGTTTCCTCCAGGATGTCAGCATTCTCAGAAATGTCTAGTACTTGCTCTGTGCCACATCAGGCTCACATTTGAGAAGTAACACAGCAGAATGTGGGTAATTTCAGTATAGTTGCTTTTATATGTATTGGTAGATATAGTTAACATGATTAATCATGGATACCTGCTGCTGTTTTTTGTTGGATACCTTCAGACTCTGAAACATTCTTGTGCAGAGATTTTCAAATGTAATTTGAAGTGACTGCTATAACCCACTGAAACAGCCCAAGCTGGGAAAAGGTAGAGCACCTGCCTTCTGAAAACTGGGCACTTACAAGGTGTTTCAGTTCTGAATACTGGAAATCAGTAGTCACATGTGAACATCTTGATCTTACTCCTTTTCTGCTGAAGCTAAGATGTCCATTTCAGGGTGGTTTATTTTGGTCTGATGTGGCAAAATAAAAACAACTCATAACCTGATCATTTCCCCAGGAATAGTTTGGTCAAACAATGCCTATGTGTTCATTATGCTTACTGGCTCTATATAAGTTGCAAATAGACAGAAAAGGAAAGTTTCTCTATTAACTTATAAAGAGACTTATCAGATGACAAAAATAAAAGATGTTCTGATGTTAGACCTCAGTGCTGCACTAACAATGAAGTTATTCATATCAGACCATCTATGGTCTCACTTCTTTCTTCAAACATTCTTCAAGTGCTTCAGAAATGTGAATATTGGTTCCATGGTGACAATATGGAAAAAAAATACAGAGCAAAAGAGCCTTTCCAGATTGTCCTCATTTCATTAATTTATCTATCCAGAGCTCAGAACAAAGAGAAAACAAAAACATACTTGTTCCACTAATAAAGCACATTACTGATTTTCTTAATGCTCGTCAGATATCGTGCTAATCAGGAGGTCTTACTATTCCTATTGTCTTTTTACTCATATGAAAAGAACATTTTCTTCAGTGAAGTGAACTTCCTAAAAGCTATTTCTGTGCTCAGACATAACAATTCTCAAATGAATTCATTATTTGCTGTAGGACGGGAAAAAATAATTTATTCTAATTAATTTGCAGTTTCCTCGGTTGCTTTGGTAATCTCAGACGCCTTGTCACCCTCAGCAACATACGTAGACTCTGATTCATGTGAGTTCATGTGAGTCCTGTGATCCCACATGAATCGGAAGCAGGGATGAACTAGCCGGCAGACATGCCCTATGACATTTAGTTTCTGGGAACTCCAAAAAAACTCCCACCCATGTCTTCGTTCATTAGCAATGTGATTTAGATTCTGCCTATTTAACACAGATGTGATCATGCTCACAAAGATGCTTAGACACTTTCCCAATCGTATATTTAATGAGAAATTACTGGTTATGTGGACTCAAACTGCAAGTTCGACTACGCTGTTTCTGTTTAAAGAGAAAAAGAAAGTGCATACATTACTATTCCTGGTGAGTTGCTCCTTGGGCTTCCTTGTACAGGAAACAGATGCAAACTGAGACGTTCCAGCTATCAGAGAAATGACACATCCTGCCTTTTGCCTCTCTCCTCTTTTGGAAGACTTAAGTTTCCAGATTCCCTGCTAGAAAGCCCAAATTCGGGAAGGAGGAGAAGCAGGGGGGCAGGGGAGCAGAAAAGAAAGGAAGAAAAGAAAAAAGGAAGAAAAGAAGAAAGGAAGAAAAGAAGAAAGGAAGAAGGAAAAAGAAAGAAAGTATCCTTCTTCCTCTTGAACTAGATTTTTCTTATGTCACCGATTCACTGATTAGACTCTCCAGGCAAAAAAGTAGAGGGAAATATTCACAAAATTCTTCCTCAAGTCCTTTGCTTTCAGAATGCACCTTTTCTTCATTTGGACTTGTCACCTCCAATGAAATATCTTTCTGGGCAGAAGAGGAAGGTTTTTGCACAGGAGCAGTGGAAAGGAAAGGCAAAGAGCCAGGGAGGGATTACTCAAATTCCTTTTTCATCCATGCAGAAGGTGCTGGGGTCATAGATCCACTTGCACTCCTGCTTTGGCCACAATCCTATGGACAGTTCTGCTGGTGTTTGGCATTACCCAAGGAAGATGGTCAGATGAGAGCCGTGAGGAGGCTCACGAGTGTAAAGTGAAGCTGGTGGGAGTTCATAAGCTTGAAGCTTCAGTCTGAAGGAACAAACTCCAGGAAAATCTCAGAAATAGCTAACAAATCAGCCAGCATGCAACACAGTGCATCACATCCATTTTCAATTCGTATTTTCTGTTTACACTTTGGTATCGCCTAAGGATGCCGGTTTGGACTGAGTCTCAAAAACAGTATATTAACTGAGTACCAGATGCACTTGATCATGCATCCTGCACACATGGGCCTCCTTGTTCTTCTGCTGTCATCAGAGCTTACTGCAGCTGCCTCCTGCACATACACCCTAGTTACCAAAAAACAAGCTGTGAAGAGAGATAGTGTGTCATCACATCACAGAACTGGACCCCAGAGGCAAAGTGCTCCTGGACCCCCTGGTTAGATGTAGACATAGTGTCTAGCATTGTATGAGCACAAAGCACTAGAAAGTTTACAGCCCAAGCACCTTCTGGTCAAAAAGACAAGCCAGATAACTACATATAACCACAAAAGCCACTTTTTGAAAGCTGAATTTGATACAAGATCTGTGTGTGTTTTCCCAGTTTCCTAATCCTAAATCATTCATTTCCCTTAACATCACCCACAGCATCCGTTTGCCAGTCAAATATCTTCATAGTCCCCACACTGTCCATTTACCCTGTTTCCCTTCTGTCATATCAACCACAGAGTAGCTGCAGCCATTTTTTGGAGGCATATTCTTTTGATACCATATGACTTCTATAATTGTGGGTGAGTTGGCCTTAGCAGTACACCATAAAAATGAAAGAAATGTCCTTTGCCTGGAATCTTCCCAGAGGCTAAAGTCTCAGCACTCAGAAGATGCAAACCTGCAAAGTGGGGTCAAAGACATGGTGGAAAATGTCTTTAACTTGACATGGACTAAGCATGAGTTAAAGGGTGATGGATTGCCCACCTCCTTTGAGTTTAATGCTGGGGCATGTCACTTCCACTTGTGATAACAGCTTCTGCACAGATCTCAAAGGACATTGGAGCTGTGCTCATCTTGCTTCCTCTGTGCTCTGCTGTTAAGGGTCCTCTGTTCTCCTCAAATCGAGACATCAGGCCAGACCTTTGCTATTGTAACTCCTGCAATTGACAGGAGCTGTGCTGCATTGCCTAAGCACTGGGAAGGCCCTGAGCAAATTCCTAAGCAGCTATTGGAAATCCTGACAACTCACCTCGTGCACAATAATTTTTGAAGCTGTTGTAACTTAACCACACGTCTGGGCCTTCAGAGGAGTCCTGTGATTCCCATTCATAACATCTATGGCAGTTGACTCTAAGAAAATTATTTTATCTTCCCGTATGCAAGAATGAAGCTGCCAGTACTAAGATAGACATTTTGCAAGCTACAGATATGGTGAAGCAACTCCAACTGCAATTACCTGAATATAAGTCAATGAAATTTGGCACCACTTAGCTAGCTTGGAGAAAAGGTCTTGTTATCAGCTTATGCGTGCTTCAGTTCACACACTTTTTGCATGATTCTCTTTCCTGCATTGTAACTTAATGATAAAAATCATGCCATACAGGTTTACATTCAAAATGTCAAAGTCTGACAAAAAAGTCATTCTTAAAATATTAAGTGGAGACTCTCAAGGGACCTTGAAGATATTTGTTTGTTTGTTTGTTTATTTGAGTTTTCAGAGGACTGGCAGGAAAACTAGTACAAATTGTTTAAGCGACTTGCGTAGCCATTGAAATGCGAATCCACTGGTCACAACGGTTTTCTTGTATTGTAGCAAGTTCTTTACGGATGTGGGATCATTTTTTTTTTTTTTGGGTGCAGTTATGCAGTTCCTGGATTAATTGCATTTCTAACCCTTCTTAGTTCCTTTTTGTGTACATGCTCTCAAATCTAAGGATAAGATCTTCACTGTGAGAGTGACTGAGCAATGGAGCAGGTTGCCCAGAGTGGTTGTGAAGTCTACATCCTTGGACATACTCAGAAACCTTCTGGACACAGTCCTGGGCAACCAGCTCTAGGCAGCTCTGCTGGAGCAGGGGTGTTGGATCAGACGACCTCCGGAGATCCCTTCCAACTTCGATTATTCTGTGATTCTGTGGTTCCTTTCAGACTACAATATTGCTTTCACGGAAGAAAACATTTTAGGAAAAGAATAAGAAAAAAAGAAGATAAACCCAATCATCCAACAGTCCTTGTAGGGTTCCTGATACATCCTCCTTTCCCAGAACTATGTCAAGTCTTCATAGTCTGGGTGTTAGTCTGTACCACTAATGAGATCCAGATTATTGTCTCTGTTTCATGAAATGCGCTGTTAAACCCCAGTCAGTCTTATGGTCATATTATAAAAATGAAGCCACTTTTGAACTTGTTTCAGCACTTTCCCCTACCAGGTCCTAGATTGGTCAAACCAAACTTGCAGCTCAGAGGCAGAACGCAGAAGCTCCATAGCCAACACTCTTCCTGTTCGCTTTCCAGTATTTTTTGAGACGATGTTACTTTGTGTGGATGGATGGGGGAATTGTTTCTGGGTTTGGGGGTTTTTTCCTTTTCTTTCTAGTAGTAACACTAAATGAAAGAAATGTAAGGGTTTAGCAGAAATTCTCCTAGTGTAATTATGTGGTTCATCTCAACTGCTCACAGCTTTCAGAAAATTATTCTGTATCACATCCATACTTGTCATAGTCATGAGAGAATGCTATTTTATTCCTGTATTAATCAGGAATCCCAAAGTACCTTCTCTGTACCTCAGGAAAGGAGAATAGCTAACCAAGAAGAAAAAGTAGGAAGTTTACTCTCATGAATATTTTAAATATTCCTTTTTGGAGTGCACTGTCCCTTTTTGCATATATTATTTGAACAATTTTTCTCTTATGTCATTCCTTGATTGTGAACTTTGAAACTACTTTAATGGTTTATAGCAATTTTTGTAATTTCTCCAACACTTCAAAATTACCTTGAGTAATTTTAATACACCAAATGTCTCAAGACACAGCCATGACATATATAAGATACATTACTACAGATGTTTGTTGACACAGTGACACTTCTCTGAGTCAGACTTCCTTCTTTTTTATTCATCTAGTGGGTGGGACATGAATTATTGCTAGCCTATACTGTGTCAGCCGTTACAGTAGGGTGGATCAAGAGACGTTTCTGTTACTCAACTCTGTTCAAGGAGAGTAAGCAAGCTCCCTATTTTTATTTCTTCTTTAATATTTAATTCTGACAACCTGTGGGAAATAAGTAGTCTAACTCACTGTGACCCAGCTCTAACACTCCTTCCAGCCTTGGTGTCTGTTTACAGCTCATCTGCATTCAGAATTATGCCTCCCTTATCTGATGCCTGTCTGACACTGATTTAGAGTGGTAGATAAAGATATGAAATACACATCACTTCAAACAATTTGGCAACTCTATTACTCTGAAACTTGTTTTATATCAAATTAACATTTCCTGTGTGGGGGACCGTATCGTGCTTTAACACTATTGAGACCAATAACTTGCTGGTGCAAGTTGGTCCTTTAACTGCCATTTAATGGCAAGGGGAGATAGAGGGGGGGCAATAGCTCATGCTAAATGTAATGAATATTTAAAACCCTCCATTGATAAGGAAGAAGGTGTGCTTGGTATTCTCTATCAATAAATGGGGTGCCTGAACAAAGGGTTTCATTGAGCTGGATGCCAGACTCTCAACCCAGTGATCAAGCACTGCCTAGCTTCATCTCAGGAAGTGTCTGAACATATGGAGATAGTTTGCTTCCCAGTGACAGGAGAGTCAGAAACTGAAAGCAAGGCTGCCAGGAATAGCAAACTGCTGCATACCCAGGAGATGTGAAAACCATTGAATCCATATAGGAATATCCACAAGGACACTGCTACGTCCCAGTCTTGCTGTGCTCATTTTCTCTGGTGCATGTGTGATATTTGCATATCACAAAGGTCAGGAGGAAAAAAAAGGAGCTAGAAATGAGAAGGAGCAATGATCGGATGCCAAAGAAATACTCTGCACACATAGTTTGCACCTACTCTAATACTATCAAAGGCATATAACCTGGCATTTGTAAGGTAAACTCAAAGGTTCATGAAGAAGTCAAAGTTGTCTAATTTGGAGCATTATCTCAAGTTACTGACTCTCCAAGGAACAGTTCACTTGTGCAGGTCATAAACAAGCTGGGAGACAAGACAGAATATACCAGCCACAGGTAAAAATAAAATATATATTGCAGTGTGTTCAGCAAAAAGTAAATAAAGCATTGCTATAAGGATTGCAAGGTATTTAGAGGGAGGTCAGAAAAGTTCAGGGGCAGATTTTGTTTCAAGACGAAGTGCTCCCCAAAATTCAGGTGTATGTTTTCCCCGGTTCCGAAACTGGTCCCAGCTGCACTTTTATTTCATGTTTTTTCTTGCTTACTTTATAATTTTCCTCATTTTGATATTCTAATAAAAAACAATAGAGTTCCTTTTGAGTATGTGGGAATAAGGAAGTTGGCACTCATCAAGCACTTTTGTACTGATAATATGGAAAGAAGATTGATCCCTTCTCTAACTATGATGATTTTTAATGATTTCTACACATTTGTAGCAAGTGCTTGAAAAATTAGCAGAATAAAGCCATTTTCCTCCTTTTCTTCACAAAAATCTGTAGCACATAGACAAAGCTGCGACAGTAACATGATCTAAAAATCTCAGCATTCACCCATTCATATTGGTTTTCTCAAGAAGAAAAAGTAGTCATTTTCTAGTGAGAACTTTACTCTGTACCCACTTTTATACACATGCGTAACCTTTATATACATACATGAACCAGTCTCACAGTGGATTTGATCCTGTGCACAAAGTAGAAGTGAATGCCCAGCTCCTCAGATATGCATAGAGGAGTACATCAAGCACATCATGTTTTGTTATGTTGATCTCAATGATAACTAAGCTCCAAGGCAGGATTTAGAAATGGGAACCATCTTGCTGAATTTTGGGTGAACATTTTGTTATGACTTGTGAACTAGTTGTCATGACTCCCTTTCCAGACGATGTAGGTCCACTCAGTGCAATCAGTAGTATGCAAAGACTGATGGTCATTTCAGGATCAGATGAATCTGCTCAACACAAATGATGGTGACTATATTGATGATCTCCACTGATTACAAAGGGAATCTAAGGTGACTAAACCAGAGAAAGAGACCTTCACCAAAGACTTCCACAATTTAGATGAATTGTCCCTCTTTTTTCTCCTCAGGAAACAAGGTCCTCTGGGCAGGAACTACCCAATGTCTGGAACACTCATTGCTTTTCCTGAGCTGGGAAACACAGTTGATATTTGTGGTAAACAAATGCATTTCTATAAATTATGGCTCAAGATATAATCTTGTAAATACTTCCATACATGAGTGCTACATATCATATCGGCAAAACTACAAAGCTACAGAAGAGCAGTGCTCACTTTGTGGCAAAATGCTGTTTCTGCTTGACTGAGCAGACCAATAGTACAAAGTTTGAAGTCAATGAAGTGTAGTTTTGATAACATACTTTAAAACCAGTTGGGCCAGATACCAGCAGGAAAGAGTTGCTGGATATCATCTGCAGAGATCTCAGCTGAGTCCAACAGTCAAATCTGCTTCTGATATTTTTTTGCAACATTCCTGCATATTCGAGCTCACTGAGGTATTTGCAAGGAAGATTGACTAGTATTTAAATGCTACTCACTCTGTCAGTGTGATAGCTATAAAATATAAGTCACCTCATTGGGCAGATCTTGTTGTATCAGCAGAAATCCACTTCTTTTGCTACTCTGGGTGAGAGAGGAGATGGATTGTGAGCTAGAGAGATACCTCACATTTAGGATAAGAGCACCACAGCTCGCTCTCTTTCAAAGTGGATAATCTCTCCATCTCACGTTATCCCCAGCCTCGTCCACAAATCGGTTGCAGAAGGTTGATGAAACCAGAAATGAAAAAAGGCTTCTGGTGATGGAGATTCTGAGCAAATGGGAGACAGACAGACAGTGGCTTGTGCAAGATGGCTGTCCCACCCTCCATCAGCTGCTGCGTAGCATCCCGGGAACACCCTGCCATCCCGAGGGGATGCTGGAGGAAGCAGAGTCATGGCCCATTCAACCATCGTCTGCCTGGCACTGTCTGATGGAAAGGACCACAGGCACAGTAAGAAGTAATTACATCTATAAAAAGACCCCAAGAAGACCTCAGAGGGGTCCCAGCTATGCTAATCACACTCTTGCATCCAAACTTTTCTTATAGCTCCCTGAACTCTTCCATTGTTTTGTTTCCTACAAAACAAAAGAAAAAATATTGTAAGCTATCAGAGATGCCTATAGTGATTGTATAATAACAGGTAGGTTAAAAAGATGTCTCTACATGATACACACTTTAGATAGAGTTTTCAGCTCTGCTTCATGGATGTTAAAAACAGCCTAGGAAAATTTTTGTTCAGAAAACACTGAATGTGGATATTAAATGCCTTCCTGTAGTGGGGCAATAGGATGTATAAATAACTGTGCATGTTAAAATGTTGCCACATCTTCTTTTAATTATGTATTACTAAGCCCCAATACGATCCTTTCTGTGTCCTGTGAGTCAGCCACAGTGTAAGGATCTGTCAAATTTCTACTTGATTTGCAGTGGCCAGGGGATGACAGATTCAAATAAGACAGGAAACGCCCTGAAGTTTCAAAAAATCTCACACCTGTTTGCTGCCCTCAAAACAGCTTTTTGTTGAATCTGTGTCTGTATTCCCAGCAGTTTTCAGGATCATTCCGGCTTGAATGGAAATAGACAGACCCCTGGACCTCAAATGAAAACTCTGTTTCTCTCCTTTGCAAATTTTCCAGTATGAATTCAGCGGACCAGTTATAGAAACTTTGTTTGTTCCTTACTGAATGAGTCGCAGACTGGCAGTCAGCTGAACTTTCAACTTCAGAGATGAACAATCATTTCTAGGTGGCCGAAGTCATAGCTTTCTCCAAAATAGGTATGGAGAGACTCATCTCTTCTGCTATATCTCTGTTTTTATTACTGAGAGAACCAACATTGTAATACTAAGTTACAAAAGGAAATAGAAATTTAAAACTAGTATAATAGAAGAAATATCGGCGCGACCTAACCATGTTATTCAATATAAAAATCCTGTTCAATAGGTCCCCTAACATATTATGTCTCATCTGTCTGAGGGTGGTCTAACGGCACTTTGGATTATATTACAAACATAGATGGATTAGTTCAAAATGTCCTGCAGGATCACCTCCTCCTCTGCTCACCATTACCCACTATCATTTGGGAACTAACTAGAAAATATGTGATTCGGCCCGTGTTAAAAGAAAACTCACGTGATTAGCTGAGGTCAGTAAGTAATGGGTTTTTCAGATGGGAAAGAAATTTGGTTTGGGTCAAACCAAAACTAAATTTGTCCAAGTTTTATAGTGAAATGAACAAAGTGAAAGTATGTGTTTTGACTCAAGCTTTATTGTTTCCTATAATCTGGAATGAAAGATTTTCTCTCATTGTCAGATTGTTTAACATTTTTACTTAACTTTTTGGTTTTTTTTTTAAGATTGGGTTAATTTTGCTGAGATGAAGTATCAAATTGGGTTAGTTTTGCTGAGATTAAGTGTCAAATAAAAAAATTCAGCGTTTCTGACACAAAGGTGTTTGATATTACTTGATTCTTTCGTGTTTGCTTATCTTCTTTCTTTTCAAGTCAGACCCATTTGAAAATTAGAGGCTGAATTTTCAAATGAAAAGACTGTCTTCTTTAAAGAACATGCTGTAAGGAGTTTTCTACTGCTAAATACTTCAGCTGTAGGAATTGGTAGCAATTCCTTGCACGAGCGAGAGTTTTAGTCCTGCGATGAGGTTAGAGCTCCTCCATTTTCCCTATCAAAGGGCCTGCTATTCTGGCCTGTAGAGGAATAACAGGAGAATCAGGCCCTAAAAAAGATGTTACTGTGATATCTGTGTCCATTCCACTTTTCTCTGTTCCTAATGCTGTTTCAGTGTTTCTATTCAATGAAGGATGCTAATGACTCCTTCAGTGGGAGTTGGCAGCTCAATGGTACCCCAGGGATGGTTCAGGCTGAGAAGTGGTTAGAAACCAGGCAGGTTATGATACTCCACATTGTACAGAAGTATTTAACACCAATGAAAGTGACAGAAGAAATAGACACAGGCAACTTAGCTTGCCGTCTTAAACACAGGGAAAGGCACCCATAGCAAGCAACTGGAAACCCACCGTCTGATTCACCTACTTACTTGAAAGGGGAATATTACTCTAATTTACCTTAAAGAATATATCTGACAGCACCGACAATGCCAACTTTCTGCATGTGCTCCAGCAGTGGCTATGTCTTCCGATGTTTTCCTATCTTTGATCAACACAATGACCTGAAGAAGATAATTCCCAAGTACTAGAAGCACTGTCAAAAACTTGTATCGATTAGCATGTTCAGTGTGTGGCTTTCAACTTATTCTGGATGTTGATGTCTTGTTTTATTTGCTCTCTGATTTAGCTTCAGGGTGTTCTGTTACAGTAATAATGGGGATCTATACGGTATTTTCAGAGTTTTTCCTGGTGGATACTCAGGTGACATACACAGTCACTAATATTCAGAACATGGTGTGCACTCACAATCAGAAAGCACAGTCTTTTGACGGTGTGCCAGCCAGGAATGCAAAAATATCTATCTGCTTTTCAAGAGTAAGTCCATGCCTCTGTATTTGAAGGAGAAAGTTGACTGTTTGCTTGTTAATCAGGTGTTGTAACCGGAAAACTTTCTTCTTTACTACAGCTTTCCTTGAATCATATTTTAATAGCTGCAGGGAAGCAGTAAAATGAAATGAAAGTAGGATGTTAGTAACCACTGGGGAAAAAAAAAACCAAACACTCCATTTTGAACTACGGAGTTTGCTGTATGGTGGTGTTCAGCTGTTCGAACATGCCACAGATATGGAACACATGACCACAGGTGAAGACGTGATGGGGAAGATTGTGTTGATGCCCCTGCACACAGACAACATCTACCTCCAGCATCTACTCCACCTCAAAGCATTTGCCCTTCTGGTCGGTCAGCCCCAGCGAGATCTCAGCTGGCCACCCTCCCTGCCTCAATAACCCCAGCATGGGGGGATTACCAGGGCAGCACAGTCAGGGGGATGGGAGTTGAATATCATCACCACAGGTGGGGACATGGTAGGTGCAAAGGCTGTGATCTGAGCAGTTCAGGGTCCCTGTCCTAGAGGTTTCCATTGAACTATAATTTTTGTCAGATTTTGTGTGGAATAACCCACAAGATCTTTGGACTAAGCAAGATCTGCAGGATGACACCAGCTACCTCAAGGTGTTTGATTCTGGACACATAGGAGCAAGCCGTGGTTCATGCCTAAGGTGAAAGTCAGATGTCCAGATATGAGCACCTAATGACTCTTTGAGATTGAGGGTACTCAGGACATTCATTTGGAAGCTGGCCAGTGTGACACAGCTTCCCCAGGGGACCTGTACCCTTTGCGACTAGCAGCCAAAGGCCGGATAAGATACACAAGACCCTCTAAAATACCTCTAGAAAACTATCACTGAGCACTGGATTTCCTTACCTAATGCCTCATGTCTGGTGTTGAAACTAAGCATGTTGGAAAGTGCAGGAGGGTAAAACCAATCAAACTTCTCTGTTCAGTCTTTTCTTTCCTTATTCGGGAAAAAGTAATCTTTCCCAGTCTGGTAGTCATCCCTTTCCTCCTCCCTCATTTCCTTGTCCTACTGTGGTGTAGCTGATTTCACATCTCTTTACTCAAATGTTTTGTTAGCGGAGAGTAAGATACAAGTTTATGATTTTCTGCAGAAGAAGATTCTTTTGATCCACAGATCTTCATATGGAAGGGAGAAGAGAATGGATTTTATCACCCATCTCTGCTCCTGATATATGTCAGAGGTGTCTGCCTTAAAGGTAGGTGACATTCAATAATACCATGTGCTCTAGAGGTCCTGTCTAATGTTCTCTTCTGGCCTTCAAAACTAGGAATCCATGAGAAACTGATTGTGCCATGCCATCCACTTCGATGCCCAGCAATGCTTCACTTTTGGTAATAAAAGCCACTTGAAATATCACAGAACCAGTATCTCCCACATGGGAGACAACACGGGCTGACGCAGGGTGGGGGTGACCAAGAAGTCACACGATGTTGGATGCACCATCTGACCAGGAGCCAGAGCTGCTGAAGATGGAGCACAGCCTCCAGGTGAATTGAGTGAAATACCTCCTTACCCTTCTTGTTCGTAGGTGTAGTATATTTAGAAGGTTTCTGCCATGTAAATGCACAATGCTTTTGATTGTGGCTATATCCCTTGCTAAGACCCATCAATTTTTTTTCATACTCCAATGATTCATTTCCCTTATGAGTACATGTCCCTGCTTGCAACTTTCTGCTAGTGTCAAACTCAGTCACCGCTTGTGCTCACATCGTGGTTGGGAGTTACTGCCCTGCATGGAAACCTCAGCTGAGCTATGGGTTAGTGGTTGTGACCTTGTTCACACACCCTGTTTCCAGGTGTTGAACTGCAGCTGTGGGAAAGGTAATTGCTTCATCTTGTCCTATTCATCCGTCAGCACAAAATTTAGGCTTTTACTTTCATCATCACAGGAATTTTTTTAAATTTTTACATTTGGGTGGTCGCGTGTTAACAGATCCACCTAATTTAGAGATCTTCTCTTTCTGTTAGTAAATGCATTTGCTATATAAAAATGCTTGTGTTTCTAGTTGATTATTGAGTCAACCAGAGGATCAGTCATAATAAATAGAGGACAAAGGACAATTCTTACTTCCACTCACAGGAGGACAAAAAAAAAGGGAAAACAAATGGACAAAACAAGAAAGGATAGTGATCTCTCTGTGGAAGAATCTGTTATTCCCAATTGGATCTTTCTAATGCGGCCAGCAATTAGTTAACTTCATTTTTACATTCAATTACAAGTCAGGCAAACATATACTTAGCCACTCAAGGATGGTACTTTCTTGCCATGCTTGTTACCTTTTTTGCCTTGAAATTTAACCTTCCAGCATGAGTTCATACAAAGAGGCAAAAAGTACCTAAAAGGTATTAGCATGTTATGCTGGCTCAGTCAGAAATATAAACTGACACTGTTTCACGTCAGCGGGAAGGTCCCTTTTGGTCACTGCTGGAGGCAGAGATGTCCGATGCTCTGCAGCCCCCGCAGCCCCAGCAGCCTGCCAGGGCCCGGTCACTGCTGCTGTTCCTGCAGCTGCCAGCAGAGGGAGCAAAAGGTGCCCAGACCAAAACCTTCTCGCCTCGAACCCTCGATACACACAGCACAAGGGGAAGGAGATGTGTTTCCTTGTGCCACGCAGGGAACACAGGATTTACTTACGTATTATAGAAAGCAGGTATAACTCAGCTACTTAACTGCAAAGAATATGGTTCATTTAAGCCTCTCAAAAAGGTACTGCAAAGAGGACTGGCACACGAGCTGTACACTGTGGAAGGGACCGCTGTGATTTATCCAGCCGAAGATCCTGCCAGTGCTTGGGCTTCATTCTGGGGCATGACCTCCGTCCATAAGGTGACTGTATGATCCCACCACCTGAAGATATGAACAACTTTCAATCTTTTAATGTGTTCATTAAAAAGGACCGACAGCTGGGCTCTGTGTTCGCATCGGTCTGTGGGCTGGAGCTGTAACTATTGACCCAGCCTTACAAACATATAAAATTGCAGTTACAGCCAATAGCCTGTGGCTGATGGCTGTGGCTGGACTGGTTCAAGAAGAAGGTTTACATTTCTTTCTCAGCAGCAATGGCACTGTTCATGCTGTCCTGCTCAGAAACATTTCCACTTGCTACCATGTGAAACTTTTTGGCACTTCATGTTAGAAAAAGCCACAAGGGGAAGGATTTCGGCTGACAACTGGAAGCAGTCAGTGTGTATTGAGGATGTTGCTGGTGTTTCAGATCTCCATAGTCCCCAGTTTGAAGCTGAGAAATAGTAGAGGTGCGACATGGCAGAGTGGGAACACAGGATGAGGGGAATGACTGAAAGAAGGGTTTTTTTCCCCCTTTTCTCTTTTATAAGATTGAGTAAGAGCAGGTCTGGTATACATTAGTGTTTATGAACCAGACTGTAGCGAGCCTTTAGAAAGGGGATTTGACCAGGGTCTTATGAGGTGGCTTGTTAGTCTAAACTTTTCTCACACAAAGATGGAAAACAAAGCAAGTTTTCGGCAGAGGTTTACGGGGAGAACTGTTTCCACAGCAGGCAGACAGAGGGGCCAGCAGGATTACTGTGCTGAGTTGCGTCGATGAGCGATGCATGGATCTCACAAAAGATTCCCAATGAACTGACCCTGAGCAGGAGCACAGAGAGGAGGTAGTGAGAGGACACGTCCGCAGTGTGGACCAGGAGTCGGAAGGTGAAGCTTTCCTCTCCAGCAGCACTTCATAACCATGAGATTGTTTTAACTGGGTTCATTGTACAAGTTATTATACTGTACTTCTGACAACCCTGATATCAAAAAGGACAGAAGAGTGAATGGTTTCCAGGAACAGTCACTTCAAAGGCAAACTAAAATATGTAAAGTGTGAGTTAACAAGGAAAGGAACAGCCATCTTCAGTTTCACTGCCTTTGACAGTGAAATGTGGGTTACTGCAGGCTGAATCATTCAAATCTTGGGGTCAGAACCAAGGGAAAAATGTTCTTAAAGTCAATCACAACATTAAGTACATGTAAACTCAGATAGATGAAAATTCGAGATGGAGATCTTGTTCTTAAATGCTTTTAAAAAGATATTTAGTTACTATTTTCCTCCAAATTTTTATTATGGTTTCAGTCTATTCACTCCATAGATATTTCCTTCTGAATGATTTCTAACATCTCTTACTGGTGTGAAAACAGCAACTCAATTAATTTAGAATTAGAGAGTGAATGAGAAAAAGACAGTGGGGATCGAATTCTGACCTTAATATAAATATTTGGTTGACATAGTCTTGGCCTGAACTGAATTCAACTCTAATGAATTTTGCAATGCACTGTATCTCTGCAAATAAAATCATTTGGAAGCCTACATGTGTATCAAAATTGAAAACTTTGTGTATCTGCTTTTTAAAAAATACTATGCTTGTATTTGTTTCATTCCCTTTACTTGAAATGCTGGTCTAAAATATCATTGTGTGAACTACAATATAATGAGAAAATTCTGGCATAATGTTGGAAATCTTCTCCTTTTTTTGATGGTGTTTTCATTTTGCTCAATTTATTCTTGTTTCTTGTGAGCATTTATGGCTGGGCCAGCACTTAAAGCAGATGACTTAACCTCTTCCTCCCCAGAGAGGAAGGGAAGGAGAAAAGGGAGAGACACTTATGGGTCGGAAATTGAAACTATTTTAATAAAACAATAACAATGAAAAAGACTATAATAATATTAATACTAATACTAATAGAAATAAAAGGAAAAATATGCAAAACCAATGTTGAGCTTGCCAATTGATGGTCAGGGAATTGCAGGCTGTGGCAGCTCGCACCACTGACACGACAGGGCAAGCACCCGGACATCCCGGACTGAACTGCGCAGCCGACAGGAACCGGATTCAGGAATGCACGGATCGGAGTCAGAAGCAGGAAAGCGAGCAGGGTCCCACAGGGATGCCAGCCATGAAAGAAGAGACATTGACCCCCGTGATCCCTTAGCTTTATACTGAGTATGACACGGATGGGATGGAATGCCTTGTTGGCCAGTTTTCAGTCACCTGTCCCGTCCACACTTTCCTGCAGATGTGACTCTTTTATGTCTTTTCACTTGTTTAACAAAAGAGACCTTAGTTCCCACAGGAAGAAGTATAAACATGGGCCTTTCTGCTTACTGATCCTACTGTTACTTCAGTAGCAACTGTAAACATCAAATGTTATCAAGTCTGAAAGCAGACACTGTCTGAAAAACATGTACCTGCACTTTCAGAAAGTGCATTTACTTAGAAGAAACTTAACTGAAGGAAAAACTCCTGAAAGGAGAAATGGTCTTGTTTTAGCCAAATCAGGTCATTTCTTCAGATCGATATGAGACTTGAAAGTACCGACCAAATAGTTGAAAACCTTGCCCCTTACTTATGTGATACTTATTTTGCATACTGTGTAATTGTTCACATGAGAATTGTGATGGTATTTCTGGTCTGCAACTTGAAGTTTTCCACTATGAATCTCCATTACACTCACATTAAAATTCAAGAAGAGTTTATACCTATGAATGTCTTCAAGATGTCCTAACTGACAGTCAGATGTGTTTGAGTATTAAACATGCCTGTGAATAGTGGCAAACCTCTAGCCTCTTTGAAAATTCCTTCTTAAGCTATTTGGCCAGCTTTAATAGAGAAGAAATAAACATTTAAAAATTGAGCAGGTGCCTTTTGCTGGGATTTCTGGTAATGTCCAAAAGGCTGCTGATGGTGAGAAATGTACCTGAGGTGTACTAGTTTAATGGTCAGAAATTTATCATCTCTCCTAACTCTCTCTGGTCTCGTGCATAGACATTTTACCCGGGTGCTCTCTGGCATTACCTCCTTTAATTTTCATTACATTTTGAGCTGAGTTCTAAGACTCATCTGAACAACACCCTTCACCTCAAGGAAACTGTAACAATGCCACTAACTGAAGCCGGTTGGGGCACAACTATACATCATTAAAAGCAGCACAGTCTACCGGGGCTCTGCACTCACATTCCTCCATGATGCTGACTTCACAACTCCCTCTTGTCACTGCTTGGCATTTCTGACACTTCTGCTGGAGTTTTCTCATGAAATTTTGACTGAAGTCCTGAGATCACAAAAATTGCAACTAGAAGCTAAGATTGCTGTTAAATATCTCTTTTCTCCCAGCAGTGTCGTAAGACCATTTTGTAATAAAATTGTTAAGGAAGCAATTGCACAGAATGGTAATGGACATCTGGTAATGGATGAAATATCAGTAAGTGTCTCTAATGACCACTCCCTCGTATCTGGATGAGGCATGCTGAAAAAAAAAATTTAGATTCTTGCATTCTGGATGTTAAGTTGCAATCCCGGAAAATGTTTTCCAACATGAAGACAATCAGCAATAAATAACTCAGGAAAACTCTGGAAAATTCTGTAAAACTCTGGAAGACTAGGTTGCCTGATGGTATAACAGATGTTGGAGTCTGAACAGACCTACAAATTTTAAGTTATGAAGGCTATAGCTGTCAACAGCTGCAGTTATGAAATTATATTTATGATGAAACATGAAGCTGCATGGAGTATCTTGTAGGCAGGATATACTTTTTTTTTTTAAATATCTATCTATCTATCCTTAACCTCCTCCCTCAGCAAAGTCTGACAGCTCTCCTACACTCATCAGTCATTATCAAGGGGTTTACAAGGAGGTCCATTGCCTTGGTTCCATTTCTTCACTGTGGTGGGTAACAGGAGAAGACTTCTCTTGCTATGGCTGGGACAGTCCTCACTGTGAGGCTGCACAATCTTCTAGAGCTGGGGTCTGACTTCAGAGGAGGTGTACAGAGGTGTCTGCTTTGGGAAAAAAAATGGGAAAAGGATGATAAAAAATAAGGAAACAATATGCAGAAAAGCAAATTATTGTGGAGACAAAAGAACCTGCAATTTCCTTTTACATTTTTTCAAGCTATTTCCTCAGTTATACTGTTAGAAAGAGGTATCGGGCAGCAGGACAAAGCTTTACAGCAAGCCTCAAATCTCGATTTCAGCCCAAAACACTTCTGCACTGCAAGAAATGATTCTCCGTTTGCAGAAGAACAGATAACACAGGAGGTCACTTACACCTTTGTCGTATGATCCAGGGGGAGTTAAACAGTTGGCACAAGATGAAGTGCATGGGAAGGAAAGAAGATGAAGGGGATTGCTTTCCCCTATAAAGTTTTCTTGGGCTTCTAGCCTCAATTACAGGGCCTAACGGGCACCCTCATTTGTTTCCCATTACCTGTAGAAATGGAGGGCAAAAACGCTGCCTTCACCTGAAGCATGAGGTGAAACAGTGCTGCAAGCACTGAAAAAGTTACTGAATGCATTCTGTTTCTCGAAGTAAACACGACAGGAAGGAAAAATATACTAGCCTCACTTTTTTTTCTCTGATTGTCTATTAATTTCAATTAATTACACCAGAGCAGAATTATTTTTCAGCATTTTCACATTAATTTGAGTTTGATGAGTGTTCACAAAGACAGAAACCTGATTAGCTGAGCCAAACACACTTAAAAATAGTGTTTGAAGACAATGATTAAGTCCACACAGGTCTGTGTTGTATAGGGCTGGAGATTTTTCCTGAACTAATATTTGATGTTTGTCTGCTGAATAAACTACTCAGCTTTCATTAAGATCATCATTAAGAAAAACCACAGGCAAGGAATTACAATATATATTAACAACATGTATTATTACACTTCAGAGGGAACATTTACGAGCATAAGGAAATAATGCACATTTTTTATTATTATTTGCAGTACTTTCTTGATGCATGAAGCAGATCTATTCTGCTAACCATCACTGAATTTTAAAAAGGAGCAGGAACACGCCGCTAAATATATTATTTTCTTCTTTTAAATATTTTCTTTTTAGTCACAAGTGTTTCATTATCTGAATAAAACTTACCTTGTAATTTTTCATTTTCACAATTTTTTTCCTTCATATATTATGATATGCCTACCCTGAGACAGAGTGAATATTCTATGGCTGTATCTGTAGTCCCAGTAAAACAGCATTGAAAGCCTTTGATTCAAGGGATGGTAATGTACAAGGTAAGATGCACCTTACAGTGTTTTTTCATAAAGAAAAAGAATATCTTTTTAAAGAAAAGCTTCCTAATCTAGGAAGAGGCAGCTAATTGTTATTAAAGGCTATAATGTAGTGCTCTGTTTAACCACCACTGAGATTCTTGATGATTTGAACCTGTTTTGCCTAAAAAATCTTCCACAGTATGCATAAAATAGTCATGGTATTATTTCTGTTATGAGATGAGCAGCTGAGAGAAATGATGGAAGGAGAGAGTACACTGTTTGCTATAATTAAATTATGAATTTATCAATTCATTATTGATAAATAAAAAGCCAAGTAGTTTAATCAGCTTCATGGATGTAGATGTTACTCATTTACATTTCTGAATATCTGAAAGAATGTTCCTGTGGTCAAGACATTGATGGCTTCACATCTCAGTTACACATACTCAGTGCAAAACAGGCTCCCAGACCCCGTGTGTAAGACATGGATAACACTTCTTCCCTGATTTCACAGCTATTAGAAAAATCACACTCACTAATGGCCGTGAAATAACGGGATGCTCAGGTGAAGAGTCAGGGGAGTGGCACAAATAGAGAACAGGAATTCTATACCCATGAGACTATCGTACTCTATTGCACTTACCCGTGCAGAATTGCACATCAGCTCTCTCCCTGTGGACTGGACCAGTTGACAGGACTCCAAAGGAATCTTACCTGAGATTGGCCCTGTATTTGTAAAATACAAAAGTGTTTTTCAGTGTTTTTCTGCTCAGACCTGGGGTGTCTCCAGGCCACCTTTGTGCCCAGAGCACAGAAAAGCTGAGAAGATTATCGAGATGTGCGCTTGACAGAGGCACAGTGTGTATGCCACATGTAAATTGCCAGACCACAATGATTAGTTAAATCTGAGCTAGGTTTACAAGAATAGAGTGGGTTTTACACATAGCCACACCGGCAGCTTAGAGTGCCGGATTTTCTATGAACAGCTCATACTAACTCTCTTAGTGCCGGAAAAATGGTCCGGAAATCTTGCAACATCACCCTGATAATGTAGTATGTCTCCCTAACATTTTGAAACTTTATGGCATGCTGCCTGCTGGAAACAGCCAACAGGCTATAGCCTATGGTAGTACTGCAGCCTTTAATCTACAGTTTTATTAAACACAAAGCCTTTAGATATTCAAGCTTGTTTCAAATTTGTGTGTAGATGTGAATGATGAATGCTGGACAAATTGTCAGAACTGTTTAGAAGAGCTTTGATTTCTACTTCCAGCTGGGCCCACTCCTTATCTGGAATATCGAGCACTGAGATGCAATTTAGAAAAGAGCAAACCACAACTTCAAGAAACTTCTACTTCCTTAGAGTACTTTTTGCTGCTGGCAAAACAAAAGAGACTCAAAATTCTTACCCTAGACTTAAGTCCTTCTGCATTTGTGTGAAAAGTCCTTGCCTCTAATCAGTTTCAGATTCTTTTACACAAGAGCCACAACTTAGTATTTTCATACAATTTAAAGAGATAACAAATGGTCACTTCTTTGTGTTTTGATTTTTTTTTCTCTTCTAGTTGTTTTTCTTAGCAGATTTGATTCAGGAAGCACACTGATATCAGATTAAGGATCCGACTCTTGGTTACTGTTAGAGACTAAGAACCAAGCAATGGAAGCAGTTATTAACATTGAGGATAGTAGTAGCAATGCAGAATATTTGGGTTAATATTGTATAAAAGACTTCTGCATCCTAACAAGGTCTTACACAATTATTATTGAATAAAAGTGGTTCTTGGGCATGCTCAGTGCTCAAGGAAATCTTGGAGAACAGAATCAAGGTCTACACAAGAAGGGGCTAAAGGATTTATCAGCACCCTGGGATTTTTTGACCGTGTCCATGCTTGCAGAGCAGCGTCTGCTCTTCAGAGAGCCCCAGCATTGCAAGAAACTAGGTTGTGGATCTCAGATCCCCATACCAAAACAAGTTGGTGAACATCATCACTTCTGTTTTAACAAGACATTAGACCTTGTAACATTTATGAATTGACGATACGGCTTATGTATGCGACCAAATGCATCACATCATTGCCATCAGCTTACGTACACTTACATTTGCAAGTTTTCCAGCAGCAGGAAAACACTGTAGTGCCTCTCCCAGTTTCAAATGCAGCATTTAGTGGCTTTTGCCCTCCATGCCTCATGACAATGAGGACTGTGGTCCATTTTACCAGCTAGGGAATTACAAGTCTGTATAGCAAGCCTTCAGTGGAATGAGGACATTTCTGGGCCACAGGATTGTGTCTGATCTGAAACATCGCCTGGTTTCATTGAATATATTGAAATATTGTCTTTTTTATCAGGGTTTTAACAGTGACAAAGTGAATGCAGAGACTGAATTCAAACAAAACAAACAGTTCAGGCTGAGTGTTGTGCCTGAGTACCCTGGAAACAAAGAACGAAAAAATATTTAATGTTATAACGACTTAAAATATTACATCTGTAAAATGTATCCAAATGTATCCAAATAGAGACATGCATATAAAAAAATGTGGGAATAGGTTGTTTATATAACCTTCGATAAGTATAAAACAAAGATCTAGCTACAGTCTTGTAGTATTTTCTTTTCTTTAGAAATATAAGAGATACACATTCAGGAATCACTGCAACATTAATAATTTTTTTTTCCTTGGCCTCATCATAATCTCTTCTCTTCTTTCCAACTACATATTAGGGTGTCTGTTGAGAGGTCCCATATTTATGGTTTGGATCCTTCAACAGGCCATTTTTTTCCCTCTCATTCATGACCTTTCCCAAACATCTGGTTAGTAATGGATTTACAAGTAATTTCATATTTTCTGGGGCTGCCTCCAGCCAAATCAATGTAGAAATAATAGCAACCATTTGGGATAAAACATATAATGCCAAATTCACCCAATATGACTGATCAAAGACACAATATGGAAAACTGCTTCCTATAATTTTATGGCATATTTGTTTCAGTTTTTAGATGATCTACAGTTTCCCAGGTCCACTTTCCCAATTTATTTAGAATAAATTCATATTATTTCCTCATACACCAGACAAAATGATTTATTATCTAAGTTGTTACAGATACGCAAGATAGGTATAGAATATACAATGGCACTCTTTTTTCTGCAAGTTATTTTCAGGACGTTCCTTTGGACTGACTATATCATTCATTTCATTTCAATATGATTACATTTTCTCGGGTTGTGACCACACAAAAAATCATGGAGGGAGTGTTTCTGTCTCTGTGTTTCATTCTTGGCATCTTTAACTAAGAGAGATACTACATCACCTTGAGCCTGCTGAGTGCCTCAGAAAGTGATGTTGGAAGGACTGGTGTCTGGTACCAAACTGGTCTTTGCTATGTCAATCACAGGTTCCAATAGCATTGCTAACTTTGCAATCATCCTGTGACAGGGAGCTTTCAGGTTCAAGGTTGTGACTGTTTGTGATGTGTGAGGCAGAACTCCAAGGGCCATGGAGGCACTCCTGCCCACTTCAGTCAGAGGTGGAGATGCCAGTGGCTAACTGTGCCTCACAGAAATTCTTCACATTCAGATATTTCTGTAGCTACATGCTCACAGCAGCCACATTTGGATAGTATCAAACAGCAGAAAGTTAGATGATAGTTATGTACCTGATCCAAGAGGTTGCACCAGTATTGGAGGGATACAGCTATAGCACTTAAAGTTAATGTTTTTTTTGAAGAATAAATAAGAGCTAAGTATTTGCTGGTTGTCTAAAAGACAAAAAGCTGGAGCATGACAATGGTCTACAGGTATTTGAAGAATGCAAGCAGACAAAGGGAAAATTATTACCTGGACACAGAAAATGTGGATCTGAATGTGAAATAAAAATGTAGAGCTTAGAGCCAGGAAAATCCCCATCTGAATGGAGCAGACTCCCAAGGGAAAGTGGTAAAAACACCATTTGTGGAAGGGAAATGTTTAAAACAAAGTAGGACTGCTTCCTATTTCTGTACACAAAGGAACAATTTTTCACTGACAAGGACAGAGACGACAGGACCTGATAGAGTTTTTCTACCACTAACCTCCAGCACTGAAATTCAAGAGCTATAGCCTGAACTACTGAAAACATGATCCAGGACAATGGTGTTATGTTGATTTCTATCACTTGAATATCTGGCCCTACCTCAATTTTTTAAAGAATAAAACTGGGAGACTCACTTCCTGCATCAATAAACCTGTGTGTGATAAGTGTTGCGTGCAAGGAAGTATCAGATGTACTGAACCTGTTCTGAAAAAATATTTTTGTGTTTGGAGGTACCACAACAGCGCCAAAATAATCAGGCCTAATTAGACTAGTTGGTGTTTAAAGATTTATAGTTCATTCTTAGTCAAAAGCTGTGGTAATTAGTACCACACCAGGACCTGGACACAATCCAGTTCTTTAAGGTTTAACTAATAAAGTGCCACAGGGAGAGGTTTTGCTGAAGTCAGATCTGGGACTTTGTTTTCTACTTGGAAAAAGCAAGTCTCTGTCATTCCTTCTTCCCTTTATGAAGACTATTTTTTCTTTCACCAAAGAGGAAACAGAGTGAAAGAGCCAACAGCATAGAGACTGGAGTCAGGGCAGTAGGCAACAGAGACCCACTAGCCAAACCATCCTGCTACAGGAACCACCAAGGCTGATGGAAGCTGCATAAATGCAATTCATAAGTTTAAGTAAATTAATCCTAAAGCAGGCAAAATAATGACTGAGATGATTCATGCCAATTTGTAATTAAATAGATTTTTGCTCAGCCCTCAAGAAGTTGACTTGTCTGTAAACCAGGTTAGCCTGGCCTTGGTGCAACCCCCAAATGATACTACTGCAAAAGGTGAGGAACACATGATATTCCCTGAAAGGGGCTGGAAGTTACAAATAAGAAGTTAAAAAGCATTAAAGGGAAGCTTAATATAGCTATACAATGAAATCCAGTAAGCCAAATGTTAGTTGAAAGGATGCATTCTGGGTTTGTGCCAAACGCCATCTCCACCCTTCTTCCTCTAAAGATATCCTTCACAGGTGGCTTGAATGTTTTTTTGAGCCCATGGTGGGGCTGTAGATTCCACACATGGTTTATTGACTGAGTCGGTCTTTGTGTAACTAATACATCCACAGGTCAGGTAGAAAGTGAGATACATCATTATGATGCCTGATGCAAGTGCCAAACATGAGTCAATGCAGTTATTTACAGCTGAAACCCAGTACTTTGTGCAGGGGTGTAATATAAGACTGAAACACAAAATTAACAGTGGCGATATCACAATTTCTGAGCCTTTTCCCTCACTCCTGTAGCTCCTGTACAAAACATGTGATGGGAAACTTTGCTGTTGTGTGGTGATGGGAAATACCTGATTGACGCTTACACCTGGCTGATCTAGGAGAGAAAATATCGTGGGTCAGGCAACCAGGACACAAGTTCACTGAGGACCTTGATGTGAGACAGCACATCACCTTTACCAGCTAACAGGCTAGTCTAGGAGGACAACAAAAACTCTACCACTTTACCTCCAAGGCTATTTTTACATTAGCTGTAGGTCTTCCATTGACTAGTATTTTTCCTGCACAGATGATGTGCATAAAAAACACGAAGATGGTCCAGACTTCTGAAAAATATGAAGGCTCTGCAACTCTGCCTATGTTATGAACTTCTTTCTGTTTTGTGTAGCACTCTGGAAGTAGCTCTACTTTTACAGTACATGTACTTTTCTTATAAAAGCAAGACTTACCACATTCATTTTCCTTTATCATGCAACATAGCTGCAGTAGAACTTATTTTACACAAAGGGATGTAAGGTTATTTGCTAGGAAGAGAGATTTGAAATTCTTTGAAAAAATATGATTTATTGCAATAATGGAAAAATATTTCAAAAAACAGATGGAAGAAAGGTTGATTTCTAGCCTCTTTTTCAGTTTCAATTAAAAAAAAGAAATACAAACAACCAGAAATGAACATTATCATTGAAAACTTCTCTGCATAGGACAAATTCTGAGAAGTTTGTGTCATACATAGGATGCACCTCCACAGTTCTGGTGGTTTGGAACAATTTCTATTTCGTTGGGCCGTTAGAGGATAAACTCTACGTTCGCATAAAAAAAAGTTTTGCATGACTCTGCTGCCTTTCTGTGGTTTCCTGGCAGCACTGAGCAGCTGTGATCTGTAAACGGAGAGGAAGGCTCCCACAGAATCCAGAGCGGTCTTCTAAGGAAGGAAGGGAAAATCCCCTTTTTGATTCATCACTTTCTTACGCCTGCCCTTTTTGTGACAGCAGCAAGCAATGATTCCGGCATGAGCCAGCATGACAAGAATTTACTGTCAAAAAGGTTCATTTCATAGTTATGCGCTTTAGCCAATGACTATCTAGGATAGCCTGCAGGATACAGACCTAAATCCTACACAGTAGAACTAATATTAAACTGTTGGTCCAGCTACTGCTGTTTAAATCAGTCAACCCAAATGCTGTAAAATTTAGCCTAGAATTTTTCACGTTAGTGAGTTAACAGCAGTTTGTTCCTGTTACTTGTGGCTAGGGTTGGAGACCCATACAGACTTCCTTTAGCTCTTGAGACCTCATGTTAATAGCGCACACCAAGGATAAACTGTGCTCAGTCTCTGTTCTGCCCCCACATTTGTGAAAGTGGCATCACTTATCTACTCTCTAAAAGCTGTCTGAAGATGATTTAATATATGTAAAATGCTTTGAAAAAATAAAGTACTGAATTTGTGTAACTTTTTTCCCCAGAGGGCAAGGATTCACCTCACCAGCTTCAGCAGAGTAGATGCCGTTGAAACAAATGGAAGTAACTAATATATGCAAAATGCTTTGAAAAAATAAAGCACTGAATTTGTGTAACTTTTTTCCCAGAGGGCAAGGATTCACCTCACCAGCTTCAGCAGAGTAGATGCCGTTGAAACAAATGGAAGTAACTTCAAAAGTTGTCTATTACTTTCTAACAAGATTTGACAGAGTTCTCTTCAAGTCAAAGAGTTTCTTGACTCAGAGCTTGCAAACCTCATCCTGAAACTGTTCCAGTTTGGAGAGAAAGATTGGGTCCATTTCAGAAGGAGTCTGAATCACAGTGCTCCTTCTTTCTCCACTGACCCATGTGTTTTGATGTTTTATTACACCACATACAATGTGGTTAACAGCCGTGGATTTTGTATAACGGAGGAATCACACAACTTTTGCAGTTGAAGAGGGATACTTCACTGTCAACTGCCCGCAGCACTGTCTGAGAACTGGAGAGGGGAAATCAGCTACTGCCTGAGTGCCCCCTTTTCCCAGAGATTGTCAACTGCTGCTATAAAGCGAAGGTCCGTCATGCCTGCACAGATCAGGAAAACCCCATGTGTTTGCTGCCACCACTCCCCGTGACAGTCATCCAGCCTCTCCTCTTGCAGGAGAGAAATGAAACAAGGAATATTTTTAATTCTAAATAAAAGATGAGCTCTTTAGCAGTTTGAAAACTTCAGGGTGTATCTCACACTTCACAGGAGGTCACAGCAGTGGAAGTCCACTTGGGTCCAGTGGTGTTACTGTCTGCCTGTGCAGCATTTGAGACTGGCATTGGGTCTGGTAACTCCAGACCATAAGGTTAAAACTTCAATGTCCCTTTTTATAGAACAGAGCAGTCACTTGATCTTCAGCCCCACTCTGAAGCCAGCCCACGAAGAGGTCGTACTGTCCGCTCTGGGGTAGGAAACTCTGTCCCTGCCTCAGTGAAGTTGACAGATGGTTCTATACTGCATATAGTGAATTTGAGTGATGATACCATACTATATATGGTACAATATACAGTAGGCTTACCACAAAAGCTTTTGAAACCTTCTGTTTCATGGGTGTTTCATGAACCAGTCTGTTAAGACAGGCTGCAACATCAATTTCCCTTGAAATAATAGATAAACATGGGCCTGAGCTCAGGAGATGTACTCCTGGGAAACTCCACCAGTGGCATTTTCACATAACCTGGGGGTATGGGGAAACAAAACACTATGAATGAACTACTCTCCAACCTATCAAGACTGTTCACTGGGGAAGAAAAAAAGCTGTGTAAAACATACTCTAATTTGGGAGTGTGAGAAAGGAAAGATCTACTTATTGGCCACCTCTGACAAGGGAACAAAATATATTTGAAAAGGAAGATCATCCCTTCCATGTCTGTTATCTTAACCTTCCTCTGCTATTTTTCCTTTATATTTCTTGGTCCCTCCCTTAGCAAGGAAGTCTTCTTACTCTTACTTCTACTATAACTTCTATACCTCAGTGTCAGGTCCAAAGATAAGGGGTGTCTTCAACCCTTAGTTTCAAATCTTTTCTTGAATTTAACTCCTGCCACCAAAGAACATTCCTCAGATTAAAACTGGCAAAAATTTAACAAATAACATCCTTCAGCTGCACTATATGTTTGTCCACCTGTCCTAACAGCAAAATAAATGAGTTAGCTTAAACCAGCACATTTTCGCTTACAGTCTAGGTGTACTAAGAACACCCATGTAGTCAGTTATGGTGGCTCAGCTGCCTTGCCAAACCAGCACATTGAATTACAACTGATCGCGTCCCCATCTTATAAAGTGAAAGCTAATTTCTTAAAAAAGACTTGGTCCAGGAAGATTTCCTCTTCCTTTCTAATCATGCAGGAATAACAGTTTAGTACCAGTGTTTTTCCTTCAGAAACAGGTGCAGACCGAGTGGAAGTCTATATTTGTGACTCATACATGTATACGTAGTACAATTTTAAATTCATATCAAATCTTTGTTCATTCGTAAGAATGTGGTCAAGATTTATTTGCTGTCTAAAACTCTGTGACAGCCTTTTGGCAGAGCTACTGTACTTAGTGTGGTTGAGCATCAAATGAAATGGGTTACCCCAAACTATTCTAAAGCCATTCCTATAGTCTTTTATTTTTACTATGATAATTTCAATGAGCCTTACTGAGTACACAGTACGATGGAAATTTTGACTGTTTTACAAAAGAGACAGAAATGAGACACTATTCAATCTCAAGTAGTAGATCTGAATACGTGTGAGTCTGCAAATATTGATATGACATAAAATTTCTCACCAACACAGCCAGAAGGATATAAATTATTTAAATATTATGCTAGATCACCCTGTGGAGAGATCTGAGCTAGCTCTAAGGGAACCAACTTGGGTACTGGGACCTTTTTACCTATGGCTTCATGCTGACTAACTCATCTACTTCTGTATTTGATGCTAGCTCAGGTAACAGAACTGTGCAGCCTGAACAAGGCATTTAAGTACATCACAGAATATTTATAGATCTTCATACAAACTAAGATTTCATTGTAACCCAACCTCAAAAGACTCTTTTCTCATAAATCTATCAGGAACTCCAGGATAGAAGCTAAAATTATTGGAAAAGGTAAATTCTTAATTTCACATTAGATACCACCCTTTGCGAATATGCCCCCCTCCCCACTACCTTTCTAGTAGCCGATAGTCTAGAGATGTCATAGATCATTGCCATTAAAATAGATTCTGATAAACAGTCTTTTAATTAAAACTGTACATCTTCAGTTTTCTCATCAATCCCATGCAATCCCTTTTAGCAATCTCAAGATGAGTCTGTCACAAGCTTAATTTGCAATACAGTATGTTTGGCTGTAACAGTGGCTTCAGAACTGTAAAATATCTACAGAAGTATGTCAAAACTCCATAAGTAACAGAGCTGGAAAATGATACATAAATGAGTTGTAAATGACAGTTATAATGGCATGGGAAAGTGAATAATACTGTCTGATGTTTAAATAGAAGTTTTCAGTTTGTGAATGTAGATTTATGAGTCTTCTTGTTTACTTGAGTTTCAACACTCAACCTATAACTTAGTTTAGCACCTAAAACAGACTCATCAAATGTTTAAAAGGAATTAACTTCCTCTTTCTTTACTGAAAATAGTACAGTTTCACATGATATTTTCCCCCATTTCTCATGAAAGCTCCAGTGCTTCCACTTCATTAAAAAAGTATTTCAAAATGTTGCAATGCTACCCAATTCTGGTACGATCAACTCCATTTATTACTTTTGGCCATCTTTCCTACTTGTCTATTCCACATGACTGAAAAGTGAGGAACCAATTTCAAGTTAAGCAGCTCAAAACTAAACTGAGATTGATGGTTCAGCATATTTGAGGAGCTGTCAGAGCTAACGGTGACTGACTAAGATTAGATTTGTTTAAATGATGGGAAGTCAGTTTTGCGTGATTTTTCACAGATACCATTTTTTGGTTTAATTGAAAATTTTAATTAATACTTGTAATCAGACTTATATGTTTGTACCACCACTTTTCTGGGCACTTCAGTTACCCCAGTTGATGTAAGAAATAGATTCAATAAATGGCATATTCTGAAAACAATGGGAAGTGGTACATGACATAAATTTTAGCTCTACTGTTCGAAACACTAGGCATACCATTATACCTTTTTTTTTAATTACATCAGTTTTCTGAAAAGAAAATTGCACTTTTTCCAGGCAAATACCAGTAGTGTTTGATATATTATAATTCCCCAAAAGTTACATGCAAGATCAAAATTTAGAACAGATGAAAGGAACAAGCTCTTTTTGACTGGTACTTTCAATGTAATGCATCTTGGATTTGACCTCATTCTGTCATTCCAAAGAACATAAATATTACTGAAGAAAACAGACTAGTGATATTCTTCAAAATTGTATAAATATATTCCATACTACCTTATGTATATGCAACTCTTGATCTTCCTCTACTGCAGCATTGATATTATTGTTACCATATGGTTGGCCATGTGCCTTCGTTTACCCTGGTTCAGTGGTCCAACAAACAAGGGAGAAAAAGATTGGAATCATATTCAGTGTGTATAACTGATGAAATAAGGATACGTAACAGAAAAAACAGTATGCCAAAGGAGAAAAATCTTCCCCAATGAACATGAGTACATGCCAAAAACTAAGGAATTTAACTTCTAAAGACAATTCTAATTTGTGAGAAAAATCCAGTAGCTGTAAGGACAATATGTAGTTAGTGCCTTCCCCTTAGCTCTTATGTTCAAGGTTTTTGGCTTTGCTTTGCAAGAGTTGCTTGATGAACGAACTGCTTAAAGTGGTGAAATGTACAGTATCCCGATACCCATCCAAGTAATATATAACAAGGCTTCCCTGTACTGTATTATTATTTGGTCTATGGATTAATCCTGGCAGCTGTTTTCTAGCAAATATCAACCCTTAGTGGATCATGTTGAATCATTTACCTTGATGTATGGGTTTCATTGTCATTCAACTAAACAATAATGCTTGTTTACTTAACTGGATTCAGGCAGCGTAAGTTACCCAGGATATCTACAGAGTGAATTTTAGAGTATTATCTCTGTGAAACAATTCTGCCAATCCAAATGCATGTCTGTATTCCTTTAAGACTTTGGGGTGAAATGGGCTCAGTTTACCACATCTAAACATTATGTTGCAACCATATCCACTTCCTCTTGTCTCCCTCCAGTTAGCCCTCAAGCCAACCAAATGTCCTCATCTGAAGCTAACAGAAGATTCTAATAAAAACCATGAATGTGCTTACACTATACTAGTGCAAAGCTGAGCCAGAGGACATTTGCTGTAACAACCTTTATTGCTTGGGTTTAAGAGTTTGAATCTCTATTACATGGTTATTCCTGATACATCAGTTTGGCACTAGGACTTACCGCCATGTATCCCAGAAGACTATCGCACGCAGAACAGAGCCTTTCTAAACACTGACATGATATATGTAGGGCAAACATTTATGTTGCAGAACAAATGTCTGAGGAAATGCTTTTTTTTTGGTGAATGCTGAACTTGGGTGACGTGCACATAGAAGATTGCGTAGATACAATTGATGATGTGATCGCTATACAAAAAACAAATGGATACGAGTCAGAAATAAAACAGCTAGCACAGGAAAATGATCTTGGATAATTCTGAAAAGGTCTGTGGTTAACTTGGGGTCCAGATATTCTGCATGACAGAGTCCGTAAGAAGTAAAGAAACATCATGATGCCAAAATATCATAGCAATCTAGTGTTTAAATAGTTGGACAGCCTAGTACCTTATTCTCTTCTAGCGTCATTGTTGCCAGTGAAAAGGTATCCATTGCATTTGTCTGACCCTCAGCTGCTCTCTACAGCTTCCTGAGGAGGTGGAGAGGGAGATGCTGAGCTCTTCTACCTGGTATTCAGTGACAGGACACGTGGCAATGGTTCAAAACTGTGCCAGGGGAGGTTCAGACTGGACATTAGGAAGCATTTCTTTACCAAGAGGGCGGTCAAACACTGGAATAGGTTTCCTAGAGACGTGGTCAATGCACTGAGCCTGTCAGTGTTTAAGAGGCATTTGGATAATGTCCTTATAACATGTTTTTACTTGGTCAGCTCTGAAGTGGTCAGGCAGTTGGACTAGATGATCGTTGGTCCCTTCCAACTGAAATGGTCTATTCTACTCTATTCTGTCTACCTACCTCTGCACAGCACTCAGTCATGCCAAGACCACTCTGGTCTTGGAAAAAAAGCAAACTCAATTACATACATCAGTACTTATGAAATTTTATTACAGTGAGCATTTGGTACAATGAGGAAAAAAGGATATCATGGTTGAAATAGGCTACAGTGCTTCCCACTGTTGAACAATGTCTGAAGAACTAGGGGTGAATACTCTTGCGTGGGACTGTGGCAGGATAGCAAGGAACTGCTGAATGGGGCTGTGCAAGCTAGAAATTAACCCATTGGCATTGAAACAAGTCTAAAGAATGTAAGAGATTTAATGACTCCTGTAGGTCTCAACTTTCTCGCTGAACACACCAATGTTTACACATAATTGCCTGAAAAGATCTGTTATTTTCTGAATGTCATTTGTCCAGGGGACTTGTGTGTCTTCTGTGCATTCTGCATGTAGTGGGGATAACAAAAGAATAGGCTGCTGTAATTTTTAGGTAGCTGATCGCTGTTGGTGAATTTGAGTTGACCAATATTTTTTCCCCCCTTTATTCCTATATGTCTACTATTGCTACTTACCAATTTTTGTTAACCTTTTAGTCTTCAAGAGATTTATATCATCTAATACTTTCATGAAATGCTTCTTCCGTATGTATAATTAATTATCTGTTTTTACTTTGCAAATTGACACTACTATGGAGAACAATACATGTTTTTAAAGATAATGAGAAATGAGAATTGAAGCAATACTAAAGGTGGTGCAGTTGGGCATGACAATTTGGGGGTGCTAAGGAAGTAATGTCGAGGACCATAGAACAGAGGTGCTCAAGTGTTAGAATGTGCAGATAAAGAATATGGAGGGACTGCTGGTGTTTGGCTAACAAAAAGTTCAGCTTCATTTTCTGAACTTGGGCCAAGCATGTTACAGACCCATATATTGCACTGTAAATATTGAGAAGCAGCAAAACACAAACTGGTTAAACTGAGGCACCACAAAGAAAGGAAAAAAAAACAAAGAAGGGAGTCAACCAGGAGTTCAGTAGTCCTGCCTCTGTGCTCTGTCAGTGAAAAGTAGCAAGTTCAGTTTCTGGGGGTTCCTACTGAAAATTTAAGTTACTCCAGTTTGTGTTCCCACCTGGCAACATGGAAAACTAAGTTATACTATCAGGATGCACAAGCATAAGCAGTATTTCCCTGTAGGCAGACACTGTGTCCCAAGGCTGAAGATAAGCACAGTCTGACTGGGGAAAAGCAGAAACTTTAAACAACTTGGAAGGACCTGGATAATCAACAACAGAGGATGCTATGTAGTCTTGCCCCACCCTGTAGCACAGCACTAATTTTTCCCCAGTCTTCCAATCACAATGCGTGCTGTTTCATTTCATCTTTTGCACCTAGATGCCTTCAGAAGGGAGTGAAAGAAATCACCAAATAAAAAGTGCACAGCACCAATTTTTCCCCAGTCTTCCAATCACATGTTTCATTTCATCTTTTGCACCTAGATGCCTTCAGAAGGGAGTGAAAGAAATCACCAAATAAAAAGTACAAACCACATTAGAAGTAGGGTCCTAATTCCCCTTTTCCATCCACATCCTCATCTCAGCACTGTGCTGGGTGTACTTTTACTTCTCCTCTTCCCAGACCTAAATCCGGTATTCCTGGTTGCACTTGTCCTGCCTGCACTAGGAGGGGAATTGCTTCCTAATATTAATTACAGTCTGGGAAATAAAGGTACTTTATTGAAACTTTAAGCACAGGCATTTTTCATGAAAAATGTAAAGTGGATTTGTTTACCTCTTACATGGGATTGGTATTTGCCATCTGTTTCCTAATGCTTCCACTGGGTCTTTGGTGAAAGCCCCAAACATTTCCTTTGCTTCACTTGGAAAGCAACTGCATAATAAAACAGGTCTCATTAACAGGCAGTCATTAATTTTATATTACTATTCAATGTAGAGTTACTTTAATTTCACATTTGAATGATGTTTCCAATGATATCTACAGCAAACTTCTTTTATTAAATGTATTTTTATCCCTATCATTATTATTTCTGTTTCAGAGATGAGTGAAGCACTAGTCATTCAGGTCTCCATTTCCCAAATTTGTTTCCTACAAGAAACCTACAAGGGCTTCACTGGGAACAGAGCTGGATATTCAGTTTCTTTAACTGGTTGTACTGCTGGGTGGATCCTGCCTTCAAAACCCTGCTTCCTAGACGTACTTCGCATCCACGTTGGAACAACCTCACTCACGCAACCATGCAGTGAGTATCTCCCCTGCTGAGAACACTATGTGACCAGGGAGGAATGGGAGGAATTAGTCCTCTTTCACACTCGATTTGGTAATCTACTACCGAGAGGCAGCATTCGCCACTGGAAAAAAATGCCTTATAGTAACAAATTACTCAGATTCCTGGGAAATTAGTGGGAAAACCTGCCATCAAACAAGACAATATATCATATACTCTCATGTGAGTACTCGCCCTTTCGTTTTGCAATATTGCGTAAGCATGGGTAACAAGTAGCCACTCTGTAACATATTCAGATATAAAGTCATGTTTTGAAACCCGCTCAAGATACTTTCTATTCACTGGATTTCATCCTACAGTTTTACTGTATTATTACTAGGAAAACATGTGGAATCTTACATGAAAGAAACTTAATGTTCTGTACTTACCCTCTGCCAAAATCTTTATACATTTCCAGATTGTATGAGTAGGTGCACATTGAATTCTCTATTAAATATTTTTCTTTTTTTGGGGAAAAAAATCAATACAGTACATTATTCATCGGTCTTCCAACAAAAAAACCTGAAACTAAATAGATCCTGAGACATCCTGAACCACAGAAAGATTGACTATTGTGGCTAGCAACAGGTCTGGGGAAGCTAGAGAGACATTGTCTCCCATTAGTATGAATAATTCATATAAAGTTTTTCAGACATGAAAAATAGCGGGATATGGAATCAACCCTCACTACAAGCCAGGAACCACATTTGAATCTATATTCTCCCAAGCAGAATACCAATATGTTCAGGGACAGAAGCACCTTTACCAGTTTCCATTCTGACACTGAGGGCATTACTGAGATTTAAACACCTTTTCAAGTCATGATACATGAACCCTTGGAGGGCTGCAGGGTCTAAAATGATAACACACAGAAATGAAAAATAAGCTACTGCTGATCTTAAATGCTCAAGTTAAGTTAGCATCACCGGTTGCTGAATCAGGACCTGCTTCTGCATTGGTTTTTGAGATAGACACACCAGCTGGCAGTGAGATAAATGGGACAGTCAAAACCTTTCAAGAATATCTGTACTTAGTTGATAATTACTTTGACAGCTAACATCTGGCTTGACATATAAGAGGACAGATTAGTAAGCTGGATTGTGCCAAAAGAGGTTACGAGTACAAATGACGCTTTGTGAGTATTGGGAAAAGACGGAGTTCATGATTTATTCAACTGTAGGAGGTAATTGTGTGTAGAGTGTACATTATAACATTTCACCCAGGCAGGTTTCTGCCTTCGTTTTCCCAGAGGAACACGAAGATATCAATAATTCTGAAAACTGGCAGAAACAGGGGAAACAGCAGCAAACACATAGTCCTATTCTGCTTCTAATGTAGACTGTAAGATACTTACAAGGGTATTGGCCAACAAAGAAGAGCTTCCCTCATCAGATTTCATTTACAAAAATCAAAGCAAGCTGATAAAATCAGAACATTTTGAACACATATCCACCTCCGTCTCTCAATTTCAATTGTAAACGAGGCTAGCAGTCTTCAGGGAAGGGCTATTCCATTGCAGAAAAAGTTAATTGATACTTTTTATTAGAAAAATCTTTTCTCTTTTGCTTTTTTTTTTTTTTAAGAAAACTTATAAATAGATTAAATCCACCTCTGAGGATAACAGTGATGAGCAAATTAATCTTGCCAGATGCGTAGACTTTGGATAATGAGGGCTTCTTTGTTCAGAAGAATATTCACAGTGGTTGGGTTTCTTATTAAATTTGGCTTTTTTATCGATTGTAGCTTTTTGCTTTAATTCTTTCTTCTTACGGGGCAGATCGAAGGCAGAGATTTCAACCTTGCTGGTTAATATATCTTGTATTTCATTCCAATTACTTTAGTAGATTTATTGTGTCAGAGAGAGAGATGCAGCAAAACTAATGTATAAAGACCTTTCTGTCAGTCAAACAGCATAATTTCTATTTTGAGGGACCAAGATAAAAGAAATTAGCTGTACCCTAGTAATCAAAGGTGAACAGGGGTAGTTCAGTAGGGCTGTTGGAAAGATCAAGGCCTGCATTTTCCCTTGACTGCGCTTCTTAGTAGAAAATTGAACTAACAACCTCAGTTGGTATCCATTTAACTTGTCTAGCAAAAGTTGACTGTTTTTTACAACATTTATGGTTTTTAATCTTTTTTTTACTACTTCGTTATTATTTGTCTGTGTTTTTATTTTAAAATATTTATCTTCTTGTTGCATGCAGAAATGCTGCATTCAGCTGACTCTTGGAAATGAGTTAATAAGTCCATTGTAATGAAGAAAAGCTACAAAACCCATTGGCTGGCCTTAACTGTCATTCCAGGGATAAACAAGTAAGGAAAACCTATTGATCTGGAAAAGTGGGAGTATATTACATTTATGGATACACTGGACAGCCCTCTGCCCCTATTCTTCCCTCATCACTTTGTATCTATCATATGACTAGAAGTACCAGGCTTTACCTCTTTGCATGACGTCTAGTCACACAATGGGAAAGAATACCGTGCAGTAGATATTCTGTTGTGTGCTATCAGGGACTGCAGGGCCTTTCAAGAAAGAAGTGAGGTACCAGCACAGTTTGTCAGTGGTGTAACTTATTCTCTGAACATGTCTGAAAGGTTCCTGAAGAAGAACAGCAACAACAACAACTAAGTCACAGGTTCGTTTCATAATTGTGATGATCTCCTGGGCTGCATGTTCCACACTCTGTGGAGATATGTGCTCCACAAATATATGATCAGAGTCCTGTGTTCAAAAGGGAAGATGTCAGTTTTGTCTGCCTCAATACACAGATAGAGAAAAGGTAAAGAGGAAGCAGAAACTTAGCAGATGGGTGACTTGTCTAACATCACTTGGAAGCTGCAAATAATACTGAGTTTCATTGCAGTGTCTTTGTCCATCAGATCACACTGTGGTGGATTGACCTTGGTTGGCTCTCAGGAGCCCACCAAGCCAGTCTCTCACTCCTCCTCTGCAGAACAGGGGGGGAAGTAAGGTGAAAAACTCATGGGTCAAGATAAATGCAGTTTAGGGAAGAAAAGCAAAGACCACGAACAGAAACAAGGGAAAGGAAAAAGACTGATTTTCTACTTCCCATCAGCAGGCAATGTCCATCCACTTCCTGGGAAGTAGGGCCCCAGTACGCATAGTGGTTGCCTTGGAAGACAAACGCCTTAATAATGAGTGCCCTCCCCTTCTCCTTTCTCTTCGTATTTTTTTGCTAAGCATGACATCATATGGTATGGAATATCCCCTTGGTCAGTTTGGATCAGCTGTCCTGGCTGTGTCCCCTCCCAACCTGTTCCCCACCCTCATCCTAGGGGCCTTGGGAGTGGGGTGGGGTGGAGACAGCCTTGGTGTTGCGGGAGCACTGCTCAGCAGTAGCCAGAGCACTGGTCTGTTCTCAACACGGTTCTAGCCACAGCTACAAAGCACTGCACTATAAAGGCTGCTGTGGGGAATGTTAACGTCATCTCAGCCAGACCACATACATATGTGCAACCTTAAGTACAACAAAATGTACACCTTGTCATATTGGAGACAACAAAATGTATTAACAAGGAATCAAAGAAAAAGGCAGATAACTGGAGTGAGGGAAAGGTGGATAAATTGATTTGATTTACATTGGTACTGTCGAGAAAATAACTGCAACAAGAAAACACAAGCTACAGGTTGCATATGATTTTGGACAATGATTTTCCATTTGACCTATGAATTTTTACTTTACAATATCCTCTGACTTCCTCTGTTGCTATGTATTTGTACTCATTTGTAGGATACATTTCAAAATCTGCCTATAGACTGGACACTACAGAATGACACCAAATCTAAAATTAGAGAAGTAGCAAATATAAAAATGATACCGTGATCATGAGAGAAGACAAATACTTAGATACACAAAAGACACTCACTGCAAACATGGGCCTGTGTAAATAAGTTTCTGTGTTCATTTTGTAGCTGACCATAACTGAGGCCTTTGCCATCTTATTTCTACCTTCTTACCTTGTACAGTTTGAAAGGACTGAGTCTAGTTTCTCTCACACTCATGATGTTTTGCATATAAAAAGCCCAACTCTGAGTCAATCTCCGCCTATTTTGTGTTGCTCTGACTATGCAAGACCATCTGGATCCCAGCCCTTCCAGGGTCCATGACTCCAGGTCAGCCCACAAACTAATTACCTGGGGGCAATTCATATCTAAAAGCAAAGACTTTAAGATTGCCAGGCTCTCTTCTTGGGATCTAATTTCATTTCTGAAGCAGGGATGTTCAAAATACCTCTAGCACTATCATTTTAACCAGTTTTCCTAAAACTACTTTCATGTAAGAATAGCTGGCAGCATGCAGCAATTATTCTAGCAGCTCTGTAGTTTTGTCCTCTCTCAAGAAACTGGGTAAAAAAAAGTTTCCCAGACACTCAAAATACTATCACTATCATTTAATACTATCACTAGCACTATCATTTTAACCAGTTTTCCTAAAACTACTTTCATGTAAGAATAGCTGGCAGCATGCAGCAATTATTCTAGCAGCTCTGTAGTTTTGTCCTCTCTCAAGAAACTGGGTAAAAAAAAGTTTCCCAGACACAAAAGGAGTGTGTCTGTATTGTCATTACAACCTGGTAAATCCTGGACACAGGAGTTGCCTGGCGGGGCCAGGGTTATACATTCATGACTTAGCCCATAGTCCTCTGTTCTTCTGCAGGCCAGGTCAGCCACCCCAGAGCCAGACACAGCCTTGCCTTGGCCTGGGCTCCCAGTGCTCCCGTCCCCCTAGCCGTCTCTGGTATAATGATGTAGCTCATTGTGTTTGTATGGGCAACATATAAGCTCATTGTTCTTGTATGTTTGCACAGTCCTTTCCCAAGCTCATGAACTTCCTGCAGTCAATTAATTAAATTTTTGTTTCACTTAATTTGTGTTCTTGTGCTGTGACTCTAAGAGTTAGAACACGGAGTTTGGGACCTCAGAGGAGCTGAAGATAAAAACACCAATGAGTTACATTTTTTCCTTCCCAATCCTAGATTGATCTGGCATGTGTGGAACTACCTGGTATGGTTTAGCCCCAGTGACTGCAGCTTCTGAGGACTGCTCCGAACTGACTCTACAGGGAGTGAGGAGTTTCTTTCAAACACAGCTTTGGTGGAGCTGAACTGGTAGGATCCTGACAGAGACAAAAATATTAGGAGTCCTTTACCACGCATAAAAGAGCAAAACTTTTCATATTTTTACTTTTTAGAGCAGAGTGTATATAAAATAACCGAGTCGGAAGACAATACATTTAAGTTATTTATTTATTTAGCCAAGAGTCTAGCTAAGTTTATGATGAGGATGTAAGCAGCATCCTAAGATCCTTGCAAACACCATGCACCATTCTCATATGGAAAAGGGGCTTTGTCCAATGGTTAAATTGAGACTAAAACTTTAGCATCTAGGGTCAGACAAATACATGCTGACCTTGTTGGTGTTCAGGACAGTTTCTTGCTTGTTGTATAGCAAGAGGCTTGGAGTCTCTGAGGAGGTCAAATGTCTTGTCCCTCTGCAAGAGATGTAAAAGCCCAGAAATCTTTGGTTTTGATGTACCTATGATGCCCAAAATGTATAGTTTCTCAGGCAGAAATGGAGCCAGGAACACGAAATCTGTAAGACTCCCAAGTACTCACAGGATAATGGCTTCTGCTGTCAGCCTGTAACCTTTTCAGTTGTTCCAGGCTGCGAGGGCAGAACTGGGCAACTAAATCTGGGGGTCTGAACTGTGCAGGATTCTTCAAAAATATCACCCCATTGTCTCATCTCATCATTATGAAGTGAATCTTATTTTTCTGGAGATGATAAACACCTGCAGAAGCCATTGACTCCAATGAAAACTCGGACTGAGACAGTATTTGGTGTCTCAAATTTGGCATCCAAAATAGTTCATATTGAAGTTAAGAATCCTAATTAGTAGGCATTTCTCCAAACATTTGGCCTAAGGATCAGTATTTCTTGGTTTTCAAAATACTAGCCCATTTCAGCAAGTATTTTACAACTCTTAGTCGAAAGGAAGTTTGTAAACAAAAAGTATATGTTATTAAAGAAGCAAGGGAGAAAACCAGTTTCACTCAAATATGAGAAATTATCTCAGGAAGCATAAAGATAAGGAAAAGCTTTAAGAAAGTATTTACATATGTTTACTGGGAAGGCACAGTAATTCAAGTATATGTGCTAGTAAACTCAAAAAGTATGATAAAACAGAGGAATGTACACTTTTCAATGAGTGCATGTGATGCAAAGCTGAGGGAAGTTTGTTGGCATTATTCAGAGACGCCATAGAAAAGAAATAATTATACATTCTACAAGGATTATTAGAGCATCCAAGGCAACAGCTCACCTCTTTGTATGACTGTCACTCAGAAATATGTACAGGACATGCAATAGTTGCAGGATACAGTAATTACTCTGGCACAAATAAAACTGGGGAGGCATTGCCATGAATTTGTACCAGAATAAAGAAACTATTTTCTTTCTCACTGCTTCAGAACAGATGGAAGTTATTGACTCACCTAAATTGCTTCTCTACTTGCAAGACGTGTTACACGGAAGACTGTACTGCTATTTTTCTAGGAAAAGAACATATTGCAATATGCAATAGCAGCCTAAGTGGATCAATCGGGTCATTTGCGATTCAGGTGTTAGCAGTTAACTGTTATGTTCTTTATGAAAGTTTCCAAGCGAATGAAAAAGGATAATTATTTTTCATGAGCTTTTTTTTGGAGTGATAGCTCTTCAAGTCAAATTGTATTTTAAATTAGGATTGTTGCCATAAAGATTTACAGAGGGTCAGTTCAGAATAAGTCTAATTGTAGCAAATTAATACAGGATCTGGCAGATGTTGTGGGCCTTGTTTGCAGCACTGCTGTAGAAGAACACAACTGTTTCAGTGAGTCATGAGCACAGAAGCAGATTTTCACACAATGGACCATAGCAAACAGCAAGAGAGTGAGATTTGCAGAACATCTGTATTTGCAGTCTTGAAATTGTGGTGGCTGGTATGTAGTTGCTGCTGGTTGTGGGTAATCAAGCAAAGAGCAGTGGAGAGTATCTAACCTTAATATTTCTCCTTGCTGGAACACTTGAAATGGCAAGCAAGGTAATCAGAGATGAAAGGAGCCCCTTCTTTTACCCATCTGCAATTACAGGGTTTGGAGGGAGCAGAAATTGTTTATGTAGGAGGAAAAGACTGAATCAAGGAAAGGGATAGTCAGAACGTACCAAGAGTGCCAAAGGGCAGAAAAACGATGATGGAGGACCAGACTTGGACCAAAGGAGGTTTCAGAGTGCTGAGGAAAAAACCTGAGGGATATATATATACCTCTCAGATCCATGTATTTTTTTTAAACTACTCAGGGCAGATATCTATGTGTGTTTTATGCTCCAAATATGTACTGTAATCAGGAAGACCGAATTTCAAAGGTGGTAATTTAAGTTACAGGCAAATCTAGGGAATAGAATAGGTTTCAGCGCCAATGATGGCAGGGCCATCTTATATTAAAGAAGGCGAAACCTACCTTGGGAGGTAAACTGAACTGTACTCTACTGAGATCCAGGAGCAACTTGGACACATAGATATGTGGGCTGAGATCCAACACAACAGATTGGTGAGGGCACAGTCAGCAAGACCTTAACAGTAAGGATGGACAGGAGACATCATCAGGTCTTTCTGTATCCATTTAACCATCTGGAGGTTTCTACTCCTCCACCTATGGCCTTGTGAATAACTGTGTTAAACACTTCTGGGAAAACTGGCGGTAGTCCTAGCACTGCAGATTGGCTGCTGGCCACCATCACAGGGGAAGTCAACTGCTGCAGTCATCTCCATGTCGTGTTTGGGTCTGAACTTTGCTTATGTGTTCTACACTCTGCCTCAGTTTTACAGCACTTTCTTAAGAGCAAACTTTATTCTTGCTGCCTGTCCCATGATTACTAGAAATTGCTGTGCTCATTGTTCAAGTTTTCAGATTCCTTGTATTTTTAAGTTTCTCTTTGTCCTGATTCACTTACCTTCTCCTCCTCCCTTATTCAGTGCTGCCAAGTACGTTTACTTCTTGTTGGATAAGTAAGCAGAATCAGATGCCAAACAAGGCTCATGGGGACCTGGGAAGCTCAGCTGCCTCCCTTTAACCCTGAACGAGTCACTTGACACACACAACCCTGTTCAGAAGAGAGCAGAGGTTTTGTTACATTTCAGAAACTAATAGCGAAGTGTTCAGCTGCAGCTTTATGCCGAGCCACCTCCAAACATTACATGGCTATTTCAATCATCAAAACAAAAGCAAAATAAATTAAGAACAAGAATCATCTCTACTCTATTGAGAATTTCTGTTAAAAATTGGAAGTCCTTTATTGATGCTTCAGTCACGCCTGCAACAATAGAGTTGGAAGTACTTTCTGATCTAAACCCAAGGGCATAGCTGTCCTGTCAAAGTCAAACAGTAGGGCAATTTCTGTTGTTTTCAGTTAAAATAAAATACTGCCTCTATATATTAGGGTTAGCAATATGGCATACTTTTTCTGAAGTGTGTTATTCCATATGTATATGGCAAGGAGGCATTTTAGAAGACCCTTGTTTAGCTGAAAGAGAAAAGCAGGCTCATTTCCTTTTCTGCTAAAGGGGACTGTTGAGTGCTTATGCTGAAAACATCAACAAATCTTCAGATCTTTCTTTCCAGTTCCTTATGTCCTCTTTCCCCAAGGTTCTGGTTTTACAGTAAGAGGAGTGATGGGGTCCTTAAACAACTCTAAATGCTTTTACAGTTTGAAGCTGGGGGTAATATTTTTTTGGCCTCCTTCCTTCAGTCTTTCAAACATAGTGAAAAGGGTTGTACGTCTTTCCTTCCTTTAGTGAGACTGTTTACAGGGCCTGCTGCTAATTCATAGTGGCAAAGTGTTTCCCTTTTGTTCTTCCACAACTCTAAACTCGAGAGACCATTGAACGTGCTGCAGAAAGGGGTGGTTTAATCCACTCCAATTTGACACAGCTAAGTTATCGCAGCTTGAGGAATTCCCTTGTGTTTCTGTGCCAAAGACTCCTGAATGTGCTCGTACCAAATCTTTCCAAAAGTCAGGTGAAGCATTTAAACCTTTTCCATGGTGAAAACTGTTTTCTGCAGTGATATGAAATGGGAAGATGCCATACTCAAACAGACGATACTTAGTGATCTATCAGTAGTGTCAAATAAACCAGCCCTTGGTTGGGAGGTTTAAATAAAAAAAAATTCCCTTGGATAGATTGGGTGCCTCTGCAACCTCCTGCTTACTTTTGTCTTTCTAAGACAAGATCAGGCACTGGCTTGGATCAGACCACCTGTAAACGGTTAGTTAGTGCATGTGGGGATAATTTGTGCGTCTTGATGTCTGCTGAACAATTCAACCTGCCTTCATGCTCCCTCTCCTAGGAAATATATGGGATTATATAGGATTTATAATATGCAGGAGTTAAATAGGATTTTAGGAAGCTGAGGAATCATTGTATCTAGCCTTTCCACATTTGCACACCTGTTGAAGACAAAAGCATGCAATGCCAACCACACAGCAGATAGAAATAGAAGGAGTTTCATTCCTGACGTGAGTTTGATTACCTTAGTATCTTCTCCTGCAGAAAACCCAGGGGCAGGAGCAGCTATTGCCAGATGCAAGGTACGTCCCACCTCTTGACCTGGCCTGAGAAACCTGAACCACCACATCCTTCCCCTGGCGATACACACACCAAGAATCACCTGGTCTCTCAAACTCCCTTTTACTTCAAGAGTATACTTGAAAGTGGGCACACTGGCATTGGGTACGCCTTGAGGGATGGTGTTTCATGGCGCTTTTGTGTGCTTTTGTACCACAATATTTAGTCACACAGCATGTTTTTGTTTATAGTCACAAAGTTTACAATCGCACCATATGGAGCAGATTTTGTTTTACTTCAGTTTATCACCAGAAATCAGCTCCTCGGCACCGAGCCCAGCTAATTTCATATTCTGTTGGTTTAAGGGAAGTAATGTAGGATTCACTGTCTGTATATTCAAGCTCTTTAATCAGCATAAACAAACAGAAAAACACTGTCTAGCATGAGTGGATATTTACTCAGCCCTGCAGAATGGTAAAGCATATCGCTATAAAAACCACGCTATAAAAATATTCTGAGTTGTGATTGTTCTAAGGAATCCTGCAGTACTTACACAATACAAGATAGACTTATCTTTATTTAACCAGCACTCAAAACACGAAAGCAAGATTGACTGAAAAATATCAGATAAATTGTTATGGTAGCTGTGTAAATGCGAAACCCAGCAAAGTCAACAATAGGATCACGGCCTGTAAAGGGAGTTTTTCATTCCAGAGGAAAAATGAATTTGGCTTTCGTGTCTGAGGGCTAAAATGATAGCTATATTACTTGCAAATGACCTTAATAGTCTAGAAGCATTAACTAGCCACAACAACTTGTGGCCAGACTCACTGGATATTCCAGCTTCCATCATGGTCAAGGCTGGGTATTTTGGATGAAGATGCCCAACACAGGAAGATTTTTGTTTCATTCTCCAGGACTCTACCACATGAGAAGATATTTTTCCTTTGCTGAGTGATTGAACAGCCCATAACAAGGGAACTTTTAGCAGCTTTAAAACAGTTGCATATGTCAAATACTTTGTTCTTCATTATATCTAATAAAATTTTCTAGTATTTCAAAAGTGAACTGGGCCTTCCTGGCAGAGTTTGAGGGAAGAATTAATTTGCAAAATGTGGTGTTACAGTAGTGGTCTGAATGGCATCTTGCTTCTTGATGGATTTGCAGTCCTAAACTAGGAGCTACGACTCCCATACAGTGCTTGGAGAAAAGCAAGCTTCTGAGGATGGGACCCGGGAAAACTAAGAGGCTAACCTAGGGTCAATGAGACGCACCTAGTAGGAAGTCCTGAGAGGTGGATGTGAGAGAGAGGAATGGGTGCCTAATGGAGGCTGATAGGAAATACCTCTGCCTGTTCAGGACTAGGGGTCAGAGTCCCTACCCTGAAGCCGAGCAACCAATATGGGTAAGTCACAAAAACAAGATGAGACCTCTACCTCTTTTCTGAGGCGCATTTCAGCAACCTTTTTATCTGTATAAGGAATGCATTCAGATGTTCTATGTTGCCAGACTTAAATATTTTCTTATTTTTTTTTAAATACCTAGATGGGCTCATGCAACTCTGCTTTGTGGCTGGTGTGTCT
>NW_009630548.1:73295-80351 GCF_000690535.1 Cariama cristata
CACCTGTTAGCTGGACAAGTTCATTTGTCCAGTATAAGGTGCCCCACCAAGGACTATGCTGTGACTTGAGCTTCAGCTTCTTTGCTCTTTCCTGGATTGAGGCCTCCCCCCAGCATAGAAACTGCACAGGACCTACTGCTTACTGACAAATGGCAAAAAAACAAATTGCCAGTGCATCTTTAAAGGACTCTGGAGAATCTAAAAGATAACCATAAGGTACTGTTGGTGCAACTGGTTGCTACAAGGACTTCAAATGATTACTGTTAAAAATGAGCTGTCTTTTATAAAGTTGTTTTTAAATAGCCGTCTTCTCTCCCTAGGCAGGCTAATGATAAGATTTTCAAAGGTGAAAATTTTTAGCCTAACTCCTTGATCTATCTCATCAATGTTAAAATACTTGTAATGAATAATAGTACATAGTGATTTAGTCCTTTTTATTATTCCTGAGTATGAAGGAAATACAAACCAGGCAAATCCCTGGGGAATTCTGATGAACTACAGTCGCCGGAGTGGAAAAAGCACTTTGCTCTTTAAATCTCATAGGGCCTTCAGAGGAGCTCTTTTCTGAAGAATATCTCCTCTTAAAGACATACGAAGGACCATAAGGTGCTAGAAGTCACTGTACTTTTGAGTTCTATTACCATTTCACTAGTATGTCCTTCCTGAAAGGAGGCTTCTAGTCCTTCTAGCAAGGACCAGAAGTAGATGTACAGGTAGCAAGTGTCTTACAACATATCCCAGTACATTATGGAATTTCAATCAATATTCTGGGATGAACACTTCCTTTCCTTTTCTGCTAAACAAACTCAATTAAAAATAAGCATTTAAAATAAGCATTTATAATAAAGAACCCAAATCCAACCATGCAGTCAACAGTATTTGATTGTGTCCATCTATAAAGCTAACACTTAGCTACCATTGATCTGTCATGAAAAAGAATTACCATTTCAACTTTATTGCAGCTCTTCTAAAGGACAAGGCCAAAGGAGGACAGCAATGTTGAATAGTTTCTAAGAAATATTAAAGATTATACCACATCACTTTCCTTTAACTTCTATCCGTAATATGAATTGGCCTATGACTTTGGTTTTCTCACCTATTACTTTTTTTCCTCTCTGTGATTTTTAGAGGGGATGAATGGTTTAAGAAGTGAAACAAAAGCCATAAGAACTGTACAAGAATATCATATTTGTGTAACCATTCAGCATTTTAACGTCAGTTGTTATTCACAGATCTGCCATTTCAAGAGAAAATATTTTGAGAAATTTTCATTTAACAAGAAATATAGACAGGGAAGTTGTCCACTCGGTTTTCCACGGTAAGCACCTGTACATCACATTTTCCTAAATGCAGCATGAACAGCTCTGAAGAAAAATTAAAACAATCTCCTTTTCCTGGGACAAAGAACATTTTATTTTCTGAAAAAACAGCTATTTCAGGAGAGGAAGTGATCTACATTCAGTATGACAAGACCTGACAAGCTTACATTTCTATCAAACACTATAAAGCTGCTAGTGTCTCCTCAGTCCATTTTCAGTTCCCATCAGTGATTTCTGGAAAACACCCAATGATCCAACATCCAAATTTCACATCAAGTCAGGAAAACAAATTATGCACATGAACTTCACATCAATTTCACTGAAATACGTTTCCCTCCATGTATCAGGCTTTATTTATGAAATAATATATCTGTGGTCAAGAATTTTGGTACTATGTGCAGAATCATTTTTCATACTAACTAAACACCAATGCAGTGAAAATATACAGTTATTATAGGCTAAATGCACTTTTATTTTCCCACTAATTTCTACTCTGTACAATCCCTTTTTTCTTTTTTTAAAAGCAGTTTTGATCACAGTGACATGACATCACACATGCTACTTCATAGTACATCAGGTGAAATCCAACTATTAAAGGTAGAATATATCCCATACTAGGGATATGAAATACAGCAATCGTGTTAGCAATGAGGTCTTCTAAGGTTGGGGCAGCTATCCATATCTTAAAGTACACCTTCAGAGCTCCCTTTGAAATGTAAGTCAAAGACTCACCATTAAGGAGAGGGTTGGTTTTATGTGAAATATTTTTGAAATCTGACTATTGATAGGAAAAAGTGTTTTGATCAACCCAAGTTTAAAGTTTCTTATTAAAAAGAGCTCTGTTTTAGATGCAAACTTACATTATTTGATCTACAATGGAGTTAATATTTTAATCACATTTTGGATATTCCTTTTTACTTTTTAGAGTAAAAATCTGTTTCAAAATAGAAAATCAAAAAGGTTTGTCTGGAAAATTTCAATGAATCTTTTTCTCAGAATTTATTTTCGTTGACCATTTCTTCTTTGAGAAATTTATCTGTTGGGCTTAACAGGAACTTAGAACTTGTCTCAACCAATTCAAATGTGCACTACTTAGCCATTAAAATATTCAAATTATTTCATCATATTCAACCTGTAGCTCTACTTGGACCAAGTACAGTCCAGCAAGAAAACTGGCAATTCCCTAAATGGCTTCAGAAGGGGCCTTAGGAGACTACTGACTCATGGAATGTCAAAGGAAGGTCAGCACCCGTACCTACCAACTCACTGTGTAAACCACCTTGGCTTCTCAAATGAATTAAATCTTTGTGTATTTTAGCAATTAAAACAGCTTTTTCATAAAGTGTACCCTGGGTGAGTTTAAACCAATAAACAGTAATTCGTTGTATACAATAAACAAATCAAACAATTAAATACCCAAACCAATCCACTAAGGCTCAGAGGTAATTTTATATATACACAGCTAGCGAATACAACCGTAAAAAAGACGTGTTTTCTATAAACTAACATGGACTGTTTCCCAAAAATAAACCGTATAAAAGGACTGTGCAACATCAAGAGGATGATAAAAAGTGATTTAAAATCTGTACAACACTAAGAGGATTTCAAAGTGCCCTTGAAAACATTACAGAGCTGAAGACCAACCTTTCTTTTCTCTACCACTATCTTATCTAGAAAAATGTCTATGTCTCAGTTCACTATTTTTCTCTACATAAAAAATCCTCCACATTTTTCCTATTCACATAAGAAAAAGCTTATTTTGAAGTCTACAATTTCCCTACCAGTTGTGTTTTTCCACCCTCTCACAATTTCAGCCAATTTCTACATATTTCACATTCATCACTAGAAAGGGAAGAAGTTGAATAATATTATTACACAAAACATTCTTAAGATACAAACACCTCCAAAACTTGTGAACAGCTTCTTTGAGGATGCCAAAAACAAGAGCATGGACACTGTCGGGCACATTTTCTTCTCACAAACTAAATAAGCTTGTGCTACTGCTGATTTATCACAGTAACATGGGGGCTGCTGTAGACATCTATTCTCTGCTTATCGTTACAATATTCTGCAATGTTAGAAAGTTTTCAAAAAAATACAAACCCCAGATTTTTTTATCCCTGACAAATTTTAAAGTTAGAAATTTAGATGATGAGATTTCAGAATTACACTGAACTGCACTAAATAATAAAAAAGCCACGTGTTCTTTTCAGACTGCGGGACTGCTAGCTCTGTGTCAGCATTGTTTTGTTTGTCCAATGAAAGAGGGAATGAAAATTGTGAGAAACAATTTTCAGGCATTACCAGCTTTGGTCTCAGCATGTAAGCTTAATAAAGCAGGAGAGTAGCTAGCTATTTAGCATACTTAAGCCATCAAGGGTTGCACTAAAATACTTGAACTCTTATGGAACAGGCAGAGCTGCACCTGGTTGACAGCCATATATTGGTCTATATGAAATTGATGGCACGTGGTAAATTATAGGCTTCTACAGGTCACATGTGTTAAATGTTAGCCCTGAGAGGCTTGTTAAGAGTATTACAGCCCTAAAGAGCCCCTTAAAATAATAGGCTTTTATACTCATTGACTTTTGTAAGTACCACAGATTGCATCTTGACCTGTCCTGTCCTGGGGATATAAACATTAGAAGCAAGGAACGACGATGAGAAAATTTTCTTTTAAGCCAGCCACACTTAAATACATATATTGTTGGATCTTTTATTTTTGCTTAGGGTGAAATGGACTAATTATGAATGTAACAGTGTCTATCATATCCATAAACAGAGGTGTTTGCAAAGTTAAGGGATATGGCTGCATTTAGTAATAGTGAACTCCTTTTGCTTCTGAAAATCGTCATATTTCATTTTATTTTATTATAATAGACATGAAATATGTAGCTAACGGAGTTGATCTTACTGCAGAATAGCAAGATCTCTCTTTTCACTGCTATCTTTATATATCTATAGAGTGAAAACTGGTACTGATTTACAGACAAACAGAAAAACTCCTAGAGTTTCTTAGCAGGGCTCCACAGACTGCTCTAAGTAGATGGACTTGAAGTCTGAAGTTTGGAGACACATGAAATTTTCCTCAACATCCTAGGTGTGGCAAGATCTCTCTTAAACCCAGATAACTCCACTACTAGTTGCCTCCTTCAGGTATTTCCATTTACCAAGAGAACATTCTTCAGCCTCTGCACAGTGAGAAATGCAGACCAGTGCACTCCAAGGGTTGAATTGTTAAACATGACACATTAAATATTTAGGTGACAGAATTTTCACAAATTCAGGGAAGATGCTTCATGGACACTATAGAAATTGAGGTATGGTGACTGGAGAAAGGATACAGGTAAAAAGAGAATGGCTGATAGGGAGGACAGAGACTCTGAAATTTGGGTTGAGTTTCATCTGGGGATAGAGGTAAAACATGACTTTTTGTCACATTTTTTTATGGCATATTCTCCAGCAAATGATATGGGAAGAGATCAAAAAGATCATGTCTATGTGAAGTTTATATCTGAAGGTTATCAATAATTCAGTGTAGTAGAGATATGACAAGGTGTCTCACTGTTAAGAAGGTGCATGTTCAGTGGGAATGCAGCACTGCTTTTACCAGCAAACTTTCCAAAATATCTGGGTGACTTCATCATATACTATTCACAACATTTCCCAACAAAGCTACAGCAGAGAGGATCATGGTAGTTTGAAAAAGTTCAAATAACAGCTAGTATCACTAATGTCCAGGCTGAATATTTGTTACAAAATGGTTGTTTATCATGTGCAGGGAGAAAAAGGTCAAATGTAGACCATGGCATAATATGCACACCAGAGTTTACATTTTGACCCCACTACAGTCAATGGCAAAGAATGTTTGATTTCTCGAAGAGTAAGTCTTTTTTTGACATCTGTGTTTCCCTGCTTCCTGGTCAACCTAGCTGAACCCTAGAAAAATTAACTATTGTCAGAAGAAATAAGGTATAACTCATTGTCCTACACTGATGTTTACCTTTTAGATATGTTATAATAGATGGATCTCATTTCCAGATCCTGTCATGATCAATGGGTAGAGAAAGGTAGTTCTAGAGCTAAGCTCAACCCTGTCCCAGAAACCAGTCTTAAAGTGGGTTGATTTACACTAAAAGTTTGCTCTTCTGCTGACTGGGGAGAGAATTTGGTTTACTGGCTTAAACAGTTCAGCATTTAGTCAGTTCATGTTAAGTGAGACAAAACCAATGCATAATTAAGCCACTCAGACCTGTGATGTAGATCTGCTTACACTGTAGTTTAACGCTGTGTACTGGTTCTGCATATTTTGCTTTCCTTATGGGAAAAAGTTATACTCTGTAACCTTTTTGGTTATAGGAGATGGGACTAACTTCAGGTCACCTATCAGAGGTACCTAAGTTAAAGACTCAGTTATTAGTCTGGACAGTTCACACTCTGGAAAAGGAAAAGTCCACCTCTTGATCACTGCCCCAAGGAAACTCCATGAGAAACATCATCATAATTATGGCAACAGATATTTTATGGGATCTACATGTTCCTCACAAGTATGTCCACACTAAGAGAGACTTGCCACTTTTTTGATGTATATAAAGTAACAGATTATTCAGATATAAACAAGTCTTGAGTAAACAGAGAAAAGGGAGATCCAGAGATCTTTTACTGTTCTCCAGAATTCTGCTTCTTGCAGAGAACATTTGTCCATGTAATACAGCAGTTGGCATGTTTGATATGGTCAACATTTTTTACATAGCTGGAATCATGAAGGAAGCTATAACACTGAAGTGACTGCCCACAAGAAGTGGGTAACATCTCTTCAAGGAATTGAAATAGAACATTTTCTTCCCCTGCAAATGAGGTGCGGATTCCTCAGCACTGCATAATAGTTGAACAAAGTTTTTCCTTATAATAAACCATTCATTTGGATTTCACAGTATCTCTTCACTTCAGCCACAGCTGATGACCATGCCAGGAGCACTTCTCACATATCATTTGCAATATTTTCTTTCCAGTTACTCCAGGGGGAGATGGCAAGAGAAGTGCATGGAACAAAGTTGTAATTCCTAGTGAAGATTTTACAGTGAATCTCTTTTTTGACAGTAGTGCTACTTGGAACTGCACTGTTGGAGTGCTAGTGAGAGTTACACACTGAACAACACATTTGCCCTGTTATTAGTGGTCCTGCCAGTGTTTGGAGTACATGATGGTGTGTCATAACAGTGCTTATTGTGACGCCCAACTTTAATGCTAGCACTTTGTGTGTATGTGTAAGAATAGACCAACTGTACCATACTAAAGGTCTTCCTAGATTTCTATCTTGTCCCCTACAGCGGCTAAAACAAAAGGGACATGACAAGTTTAAAAAAGCCATTCTTCTGGAAGACTCTTTTAACTCTCAGCAATTAGAGGTTTTTTGACACCCTAGGCTAAATATTTCAGCCAGACTATTGATGTTAACAGCCTCAAGGACTGCTTTTAAACTCATTTCTCCTGTTGGTTCCAACAATATCCTACCCATGCTTCCAGATTTTATTTATGCACAAAGTAGAAAACAAAGAAAAAAGAGTGGCGGCCTTGCACATTTTTTGAAGTATCAGATGCAATTTTACCCTATGATGAAAAGTTTACTCTATGGTGTAAAAGGCTGTTTAAATTTCTATTCTTGTTCAGTGGCTGACACATGACTTCTAAGAGCCTTTGACTGCCTACTGTCCTGGTTTGACTAAAACAGGGCTAT
>NW_009630549.1:0-13339 GCF_000690535.1 Cariama cristata
TGGCGGGTCGGAGCGGCCCGGTCGGCGTGAGGGGCTCCCAGGAGCCGCACAGTTTAAAGTCAGCGTGTGCCGTTCCGCTTTTACTTGCCTCCCCTCGCACATAACGTCCAACCGACCCCCTGGCAGCTCGGTGTGCAGTCACGGGGATAGCCTGGTGTGGTGAGGGGATGGCCAGGCCTGTCCCGCCTTCAGGCTGCGTGCAGAGCCCGTCTTCTTCTGGGACTTGTATTTATTGCTTTTATCGCTCATTCTTGGCTGTAAGTGTGCTTGTAACCAGTAGCATTTCCTTAGAGAAGCATTTGCTGTTTGACAGCGGTTTGACAGAGTAGCAGTTACTGTCAATGTACACGTGCACGCTGTGAGAGTGCTCCCATCTTTATTTAAGCCTGCTTATCCCTCATTTTGAGCGAGTTTAGCTCCAGTTTCCAATGCACAAATCTTGTTGGTATACCTTGCATTTTTATACCAGAATATATTTCCAACATGAGGGAAAAAAAAAAGAGTTCTGCAGTTTCCAAGGACTGAATGTTCTCTCTTGAGAACTAGGTAACAAGAAAGGTCATAAAATTGAATTAAAACTGTCAGCAACAGTAAGCAAACCAGAAACCTAACTCCGCTTCCTTAGTCAGATAAAATCATTTAGGCCAGCTCACCGGTCGCATAAGCTGGGTGTGCTGGCAAAGCCCTCTCCTTGGTTCTCTTTCTCAATACAAAAACCTTTGTGCTATGTGGTTGACTAATACCTGTAATTGAGCATCAGGAAAGTATGGAAAATAAGCCTCATTAATCCCTGGTAATATTTGATGGGTAACAAGCGCAGAATCTGAGCTGAACTTTAGGTTGCCAACAGATGCTGTTGATTTAAGGATAACAAAAAAGACCCACAAACCCTGCAGGGACAGCTGTAAGATACCACAGCTGTCAAAAAGCAAAACACGAAACCAGGAAGTTCAGAGTTAATTTGAAAATTGAGTCTGCTGCTTATAAAATATTTCGATTGTTCAGTTAAAGTGCTCAAATATCTTTAACTTTGCTCCTGCAATCTCCAGTTTTCTGTTTGCTCCTCATATGTAAAGTCTAGTTCTAGAAATCACTGTGCACAAAAATAAATTGCAATTCCTGAGTTGTTACATTCCAGTATAAATGGTGTTGATCAAGGGCGTTTTTCTGAGAACTTCACAAAGGTCAGAGACTGTTGCCAGCAATATCTTAATTATCTAAATTATCTTTGTAAACTGTACTGTATTGGAATGGTATCTAAATTAACTTCCCCCACACACACAAAGGACTTTGTAGTTAATATCCATAAAAAAGGTACTTGAAGAAGGTGCTGGATTACATAGCTTGTATACCTGTGGAGCTTAATGCTTTGCTTTTTGTGATCTGTACCAGGAATGTTTTAATTTTCTTAAGTTCATAGTACAAACTCTCTTTTTTAATTTTTATTTTTTTCTAGCACTGTTCATGGGATCTTCTGAAGCCAGAAGGGAAGAGGAGTCCTCTCAGGAGCCCAACCAGAACTCTGAAAGTAAGGGGAAGGACTGAAATCAAGATTCCAGAGACACTTGTATGGAAAGGGGTAAAGTGAGACCTTATCTATAGAGGGGATCACGTGGAGAACAGAAGGAGAAACAAAGTTTGGAGGTGTCAGAAGCTGCAAAAGTGCTCAGATATCAGGGTGTATGACAAAAAGAATAAAGGAAGAGAAATGGAGAAAGGCAGGTGGTATGGCAGGCTCATGGGGCATATGATGGAGTAGGAAAAACAGAGGGATGACGAGAGGAGCAGTTACCATGAATAGCAGAGAAGCAAACGTGAAAGAGCTGGAATGGTCATCTGAAAAGCTGAGACATACGAATGGCTTGCAGGCACATGAGGATATGGGGAAGGCAGAAAGCATGAGCAGCTGGAGATTAGCAGGATCAGGGGCTCCTGTGAGCTAGGAGATCAAAGGTCTGAGCAGGTTTTCAGTGCTTTGTCCTTTGTTCACACAGCATAGTGGATGGGAGGGCAGGCAGTGCCCACCGCTTGGGATGAGGGAACAGTTTTCGTGACAGTCCAGGAACGTTCTGCCTAGGAGCCTGGTCCCAGCGGTTGCTGTGTAGATAAGGCAATTTCTCCAAAACAGCCACAGAAAGGTCTGAAAATCTACAGCCTCGAGAAAAACTAAAATTGATAGTTGGAGCTGTATAGTTGGAGTGAGGGTAAGTTACCTCTAACATAGGAGTTTGGAAATAGTATTCTTACTTGCATCCAGATGTCCAAGTATGCTTACTTCTTCTTTAATGAACTTATTTCAAGTAATAGAATTAGCAAGGAAAACTAAGTGGTTAAGAGTTAGGATGGTTGGTTGAGTCACTGAGTATGCTTATGATCTCAGAGCTAAGAATAACCTGAGCTATGAGGATGATCCTAATTACAACCTTACTATTACATATGCAATTATCAATATCTACTTATGAGCTAAATTTTGGAACAGAGACTGTTCCTCTGTTTTCAGTGAGATCTAACTCCTTTATATGAACACATTACTAAGTTGTGACAAAATGAAAAATGAGTGAAATCTTCAGTGAATAAACATATCTTAAAATATTTTCTCTGAAAAAGTAAGAAAAAAACTCAGTCATGTTTCATCAAAAACAAAGATTATTGGCAAATAGGAACAGTACTGTGAAACAGCACAAATAGCAGCAGAAGGTTGACCATGGTGGCGTCTCCTTAATGACTCAAAAATCTTAAAGAAAATAAGGCAGAAAGGAAACCTTTTATTAAGAACCTTGGATTAAAGATATCCTGTCAGCCTACAGACATTTTATACCTTATGCACGAGATGACTGCTTTCTAACAGAACATTTTGTAGGTAAGGGGGCCAACCTGGAGGGCTGCTGAGAAGCAACATCTAACCATTCCTTATGCCACCCACGTGAACAAGTCCAACATGCTGGACTTCCTGTTGATGTACAGAGATATCCACATTGCACGTAGAGTGAATGCAGTCTCCCTGAGAGGTAGGATCCCCATGTATCTGCAGTAGGTTCAGGGCATCTGACATTAAGCGTCATGTGGCTTGGCTGTGTGGTTGCGTGACTGCTAAATGTAGTGCAAGACGGGCAGCAGGAGCCTGGGGGAGATGGTGAGCGGGCCTCCCTTTTCAGTCACAGCTTGCTGTTGGATCAGTTTCACCGTAACATGAAACAGCACCATGAGTCAGGTCGCTTCTAAGTGCTAATCGTGGCTCTGATGTCAACTGCATCGGTGCCTACAAGCAGCTTATTTAACTGCAGGGTCGGTATCTGTCAAGTATAAATAGTAGTGGCTAGGTACTTGAGAGCACTGGGAAATTCAATTAGCTAATGTTTACCAAGTATTAATGAAATATTTTGATTTTCAAAGTGTTGATTAAAAATGCCTGAACATTGAGTCATCATGTTCTAGTTGTACGCTGTCACATGTCCCAAAGGTTTATTCATCCGATAAACAACAGGGCACAGGTTTATTTATCCAAAAATCAAGACAGCGCAGCATGTGGCCCCAGTATCTTACTGAAACCTGTTATCATGATGCAATTATTTATTTTTGAGGAGAGAAGCTTTGATTTGAAAGAGCTATTTTGTCTCCTGTGGATACAATCTGTCATGATTCAGTTTTGCATATAGAATATATATATTTGCCATGTTAAGGAGCAACATCTGACTGAATGTGACTTTATTACTAATTCTGTATTAGTTTTCCTCTGTTGTAACAGAAAGATGTTGCAGAGACTGTGTTTAGCATTCAGAAGACCTGTGTAGTAATCGCCTTGAAAATGAGGGGCATCGGTAGCTTCAGCGGAGTAACTGACTATTAACAACTGTGATTAAAGGCTACAGTCCAGCAATGGTGGGAGATCTAGGCAGCTCCTCAGCTTTCATGTAGCAATAATCTGCCTGGGTATTAGGTTGAGACACTAAAAAGTTTAAGGAGACTCAGGCCTGTTGGGATTAAAAGACATACAGTGTGGACTACAGGGCCAGAAAGTTGATGTCTTAAAAGGCAGGCTTATCTACGTGAGATAAACTGATACACCGTATCTGCCACTGGAAATTTCCAGGAATAAGAAGCATCTCTGTGGTTCAGCATTGGTCAGATTTAGTTTGGCTGAAATACTGTGTTTAGACTCAGGCTTCTTTGCTAGATACATCTGCCTTCTTTACTAAGTACTCTGTCTCTGTAAGAGGTTCAGCTGGTCCACTGTGATATTTGGTATTTCATCCTTTTACTCAATAGGATAACTGGCAAATCTTTGTACAGTATCTTTCTCTCAAATCTCCATTACATGAATAAACAAAATTACTTGTTACCAATATACTATTCTCACTGATGTCTATCTCATTGCACAGCCTAAACACAGTGAATGTACTAGCCACAGTGAAACAGGGGTTGTTAGGTTGATATTTGGACAATTGGAAACTTAGCCGTGCATTAGACTCTCCTTGATAGTTCTTCACTTATGTCTTTGTGAAATTTAGAATTACATCAGTGAGGTCCCACAGAGGTCAGGAAGGTTTAAGGTAGCTAGACATTCACAGCAACTGCCCAGAGGCAATGTATGTGCCAACAGCTTATGTTTCACCTGTAAGATGTGCGTAACCTTTCGAAGCCCTGACAGTCTAAAAAGTGAACTTTTGGGGGCTCCATATCTCTTCCTTCTCTTGCACTGCACAAAATGTTCACAGTAAATGTCCCAGATTTTAAAGTTGACATAAGCTGCATTATGTTTAGGATGTATAAGGCTAGATGTTTAAATATGAGAATCAGACTAAGTTATGCCAAAACCCCTTGAATTTCTGCAGTCCTTTATCTATTTGGTTGTGCAAATGCCTGTTTTGCATGCATACATTTGCAATACAAATGCAACTTGAGTGTGTTCATATGAAAATGTGGCATTATGTAGGAATTTGTGTGCAATGATACATACTATTTTCAGGAAAAAAAATTTGCAATGGTGGTTGTCTCTTTCAAGTACAGACTGCTCTCAAAACAAGAAAAGCCATGCCTATAGGAAGAGCTTCCTTTGATAAATGATACGTTTGACAAAATTCAGATACCTGCTGAGGAAATAGCCTGTTTATAGAAACAGAGTTATACATCAGCCAGCTATCTGACAGAAAGTAATAAAAGTAGATTGCCTGCAAGGTCATCTGTGACTCAGAAATTAGACAAAGTATGGACTGTGGAAGTCAGCTGTGAGGCTATGGCAGAGAACAATGCATACTTCATTGAATCTGCCCCAAAAGATGTGTCAAATATCATACCTTTCTTTAGAAAGAAAAGATTCAGTAGGTGAAGAAAATATTAAGCATTGTACTTCACTGCGTATTATGCACAACTGACTTAACAGGTTTTTCACTTTGTGATATTTCTAAAATTTTAGTGAAATGTTCAGTAGTTGCACATGTATCCAAATAGATATATATCCTAATTTGTAAAAATATGACAGCATACTTCATTTGGAAAAGCAGCAGGTTTAGCTTAAGTTAGACTGCTCTTTCTTTTATCAGTTTTTAATTAGACACCGGGCAGAACCAATGCTGAAATCCTTACAGACATTGGCTGACACTTACAATGTCCGCTGCTTAATGAAGGAGCAAATTGTATCATAAATCTCCTATTTTTATTGCCATTTCTTCATATGAGGAGTGCAAATCACCTTTCAAACTTACCGGTTTCTGCTCTCTCCTTCTTCATTTATTATCCATGTGTATTGTAAAGGATATTGTAAAAGAATGTAATTTGTCCAAGACCAAATATCAAAGATGTTCATGCTATCATATCTTCTGGATATGTGTTTTATGGATGACATTTGAAGGAATAACTGAGGACCAAATGCACCTTATCATTAAAAACAAATCCAAAAATATGTGGGGAATCCAGGAAAAAAAAGTAGGAAGTTAAGTTTTAGGGAACAAAAAGTTTATCCCTGAAAGATACGACCATGGCTTAATTGGTGTGTACCTTAAAAGAGGTGCTTCACCTTATTAATGCCTGGGGATTTGCCGGTATTAGAAGATGTATACATCCTGTGAGGAAAGCAAGCATCTCTGTGTATTTGTTCTATTTGTTACCTTACATTTATAACACTTTTTTTTCACTAACCCAGCATTTTGGCTTGTATGAAATCCTTTGCCCAGAGCTAACAAAACAAAGTATTTCAGTATATGCCTGATAATGTGGCACAAAAGAAGTCTCATTGTTTTCAGTGGGATTACTGTAATGCTCAACTGGTCATCATTGCTTAGGACTTTCCTGCTCTGTTGACATGCACAGCCTCCTCCTAAGTGGAGCAATCCACTGTGTCTTGTACCTTGGTTTGTGTCTCGTTTTGCCTTGCATTTGCTACAGCATATAAGATCTATGCACCATTTCTAAACTCTGAAGTGTTGGTGCTTTCCTTCTCTTAATTTTTTTTTGAGGAGGTTGTTGTTTGTGTTTTTTTATAGTGTACATACAGTCTAAATTTTCTCTTACTTCCATAATACTGTCGTTAGCACTGGTCAGGCTTCATACATTTCATGGACTGTATGATTTCCTTTGTTCTAATTATTTTGCCAAAGATTAAGCATTGGTTTTGCTAGAGTCTGAGAATTTTGTCTCAGGTCATAACTGCGATTTTTCTTTCTCTACTCAAGCTATCAAAAATCCAAGATGGATTCATCAGTTGTAAATCAGTCACAAACTTCTCTTAGCAACTATCTATCTTTGTTTGTTTCTGTTTAAAAATATGCTGCTTGGACCTTAAGGCAAACTTCAGATGTCTACAATTTCACCATTAGCTCCCTTCTGACTGTTGACTCTTCCCTGGCAGCTAGTTGCTTACAGTTGTGAAGCAAGTCATTGTTTAATTTATTCACGTTTCATTTTTAAAAGAGTGTTAGTGCTGATAAGTCCCGACTCAATATTTCCTTGGTTATGCTCACAGTACTCTGAATTATTCAGTAAACACCCTGTGTCAAAAATGTCCGACAGAGGTCCCTTTCATCCTCAGTCATCGTTCTGACTGCATCTAACCTACATTGCCTGTTGGAGATACCCAGCTTAGTTCCAGCCTGAGCAGGTAAGTCTGCACCCTGCCTCAAATAAGAAGCAATGTGATCTTTTCATTCATAGGGGCACAACTGGGCTGCTGCTGCTTCTGGCACTGGAGTTCGGTTGCCACTGGTTTAAGTAGCTCTGCACTGTGCTTTGTTGTGGGGTAGATAGGTCCTTCGTTGCTCAAAGAAAATCTATTTGATCAGGTCAAATTGGCTTTCAGAGCCCACCTGCAATGTCAAAGAGTTACATCTCTGACATCTCTGCCTCCTGTCAAATACAAGTGAAATCAGCCCTTTTATTCTGATGCTTATAATGAGCAAGAGGAGGGCAGACACATGGATGTGACCACGTACGCCTTGTCTCCTTGCAACCCTAAGCAAAGGTATCTGACTTCCAGCTCAAGGAATCCAAAAACACTACAGAGATCATACACTTTGTGTATACTGCCTAAGTTTGCCCAGCAGTGAAGTACTGTGGAATGAGGAACACAGTAGCTCTGGACAATAACAAGGGACAGAAAATAAAGAATATTTTATGCAAACATGCAGGCATGTTTAATGAAACAGAATTCAGATGCAGACCCACTAGCATAGATCCTCCAAAATCAAGGACAGCATAAGAAGTACATTATGTTGGTCTTGTACAAACATCCTTGAAGATTTCACACTTAAGTGAGCAAATCACAAGGAGTAATTTAGCCCTAAGACACAGTGTAGTTACACTGGTAATCTGGTAATCAGAATGTACAATTAGTTTCTATCTTCTGCCAGAAATGTCAATGCAGTTTAGTGATTTTTTGGAAGAGTTCGCACAGCTGCTATTTCATTTACCTATTACATCATGGAGTTTTTTGCTTTTGAGTTCAGCTCAAATATTCGAATCCCCAGAAGAATTCTTACCAACAAAGTAATATGTCTAATTCAGACTATTTTGGTTTGGAATCAGTGATAATCTTCCAAAATAAGCCAACCTGTCCATATTTTGACACTTTGTGTGGTGTTGTATGCATTAATTCAAATGCATAACAACAAAAGAAATTGTAATCATTTTTTGGTTTAAATGGCTGAATTCTTTAGTAAAATTTGGATCAATATGAAAATTTTTTGTACCTCAAGCTTACTTAAGATCTGCAAAAAAAGGAATTGTGGGGTATAGAAAAACAATGCAGGGTCAGATGTGTACTCTGAAATATGAAATTGTGTAAACACATTTTTATTTGGATTCCATTTTAAATTTCAGCACAGATGGAGCCTGTGATAATTCAATAGTGGTGGTATTTTGTCTTCGTCTTAAACCAGGATCTGACATGTTCTTCGCTTACAGTAGCTGCTGAGGGGAGCTTAGGTTAATGTGTAAAATAATTGGTTCTCTGAACAGTTGGGCACAGTCTCAATCAGTTCCAGTTTCAGTATCAAGTTTGTTTTAATCAGAGGGAAGTACAGTCGTTTTCTGATCCTCTATATGCACTGAAATTGGTTGGAAAGAAAATGTTTTGAACAGTGCAATGTAGAAGCAAATGTTCAATGTTTTAAATAACATATGATTAGACAAATATGCTAAGATTGTAGAGCTTATTTATGTTGAATCACATGTCAGGGTGTACTATGGACTTTTGCCTTGTTTTCAATGATCTCATTCTTCTGGGAGAGGACGTATTTAAAGTATAAGTTCATTTCATACAAAATATAAGTACATCTAGAAAAATAGCTATTTTTCTTTATTGAAGACAAAATTCTCTACTACCTATTATCTACAATTTGAAAAAATAAGAACTCATTACTGGTGGCCCAAACATTTAAAAAAATGAGGCAGATCCAGCCCCATCTTTTTAAAAATTACTTGATGTATACTGACAGCTTGATATAGAACTCACCCAAATAAAAAGAAGATGATTTTTTTCCTGTAGATGTTACATGTGTTTGAGTATCTTCATTCTCCTCAAATGATTTAAAGGCAATGAGAGAATCACAGAAGGTTTATAGTGTCTGGTTTAGGTCAGTCCCCTGAGGTACTTGCTACCCTTGTTGTCCTTTTAGGCCAGTCACCTTCCAGTCTGGCTGCTCATCAGTCAGAACTTCAGTTCTGACCTAAGAGTTTTTGTCTCATGTTGTTTCTTGCACTGTATTACCACTGTAAGAGTAACAGCTTCCTAGCTTTTGCTGACTTCCTGAGTTTGCTGCTAGTATTTACCTGATGTGCATCCGTATTTCTGCTAGTGCTGGACAAGTATCTTCCTCTCAGAGTAGATCAAGGCAGGTTGAAAGGGATTGCCAAAAAAGTCTGCCTCTGAGGGCAATATCTGATTGCACAAAATACTCAAATTCTTGTTTCCTATCAGTATTAGGCAGGTCCTCTTCCAAACTGAACCATGAGCAGTGAACATCTTTTCGTCCAGCAACCCGCCATGATAAGGGGATGGTTAGGGCAGCTGGCATACCTGTGTTCAAGCAGTGCTGCCAAACCAGACATCCATGCCTAAATGTGTTCTGTTGGGTACTTGTGAGTCCTGCTTTCTACCCATACTCCACAAATACCAATGCTTTTGAAGGTAAAAGGCCTTCAATGCTTCGTCATTTATAGTTTGTCTTTCCTACTGTCTCATAGAACCCTTGCAAAGATTAGTTGTGACCCACAACTTACTTTTGAAATAGACGTTGCTGTAGACAGTCTAAACGATTCATGAAAGGCTGCAAAATGATTTTACAGCACCTCGGACTCTCAGAGAATTATGCTTGACATTATCTGGTAAAGCAATTTGGTTTTGTTTATATTGTGATTTATCTGTATTTTAAAAGTGGATCGGGAGGACAGGAAATTACACCCTGCACTTTCAAAGTGCTTTATGAGTATCAGCCTTACTAAAAGCTAATAGGGTAAATGTTCTAAAATTACTTTTGTGCTTTTGAAAATCCTCCTCTGTAAACACTCACATTTTTCCTGGTGAAAGTCCATCTCACATATCCTCAGAAATACCTGCAAAACCACCTCGTTCTCTTTTTGTGACTCTGTGTCAAACTACCTCTTGAGGTGATACCTACAGAAGAGCTCCAGTTTGCTTTCTGTGACTGTTCCTTGTTTTACTGGCCTTGATTGTCTTGTTATTACCTCCATGCTCCATCTATTTGTAATCTCTTCTGTCTTGGCTCATATTTACATTGACAATATTTGAGAACTGGACTACTATTTCCGTTTTGTGCTTTTGCAGCATGTACTAGGGCATGGCTTGCTTCACAGTGAACATTTCCAGCCATGACAAAATAATAATGCACCAACTTTGCACGGCAGGGAAAAAGTATGTGAATATTACATGAACACAGGTGCACCTGGCAACATGTCAGTGGGGAACCCCACTCACACCGGGACCATTTGCCACTGCAGTGCTAAGAAGAGCTTCAGAATGGGGTAGAGAATACCGAAGTTTTGTTCATAGTTTTGCTTTCGTATGCAGGCTTATGTCCTGACAGTAAGACTGCAGAGGACATGCCATGAAAAGATGTTTCATTACAGTGGAATAGTGTAGCATTGAAAATAAGTATAAATAGGGATGTTTAAATAAAAGGAGTTGGGATTCATCTGGAAAGAATGAAATGGAACTGATTTTTGCTTCATTTGGATAGTTAAAATAGGAAAAAGATAACCATTATAGTGACAGTGACACACTTGCTAGCACAATAGAAATAATCAGGATTACAGTTTAATGAGATATTGTAGAACGTGAGAATATTTTGAAGTGCTAATGAAAAAGAAAGAAGTGGTACGAGCAGTAGAAAATGGTAATTGGTAGATAGTAACACATTTAAGGAATAGTGACAGTTTCATATGAAAAAGCATTGTAAGAATGTTGATTAGCTTAACTGGGACAGGAAAGATTTACAGAAAGAAGGGATTCAAAAGAAGAGCAGCCTTACTCCTGTCCTTGCAAAGCATTGGTTAGTATTAATTAAAACTGAGATATGACAAAGCTTAGGGCATGTATAATAGCCCAACTCCTTTTATGTGCGACGTAATTCCTTTCATGTCCATGCAGCCAGCAAAATATCCTCTGAACGGCATTGACCAACACAGGTGAGTGGTAGGTGAGTGTAATATTGCAGAACGTTTGGAAGAATTACTGGTTGCAGAGCACTTTGCTTTGTACCTAAGAGGTTGCACCGGTAAAGTGTTCATATCCCAGCTGTTGGTTTACATTGTCCTCGCTGCACGCTAGGTGATGTGGGACAGGGGCTCGCTGCCCACAGGAAATGTACATTCAATTCTCATTTTGTGTAACCACTAGCATAATATTTAAGCCCTCTATACCTTAGTTTTTCACATGAAACTCAGTGTTGTGTAATATGATGCTTCTGGCATGGCTTTGTGCATCACATTTATCTAAATAATTAGGCAGTCCTACTGGCTTTCAGTAATTAACTCAACTGGATCCTAGTCTGGGCTGATTGAGTACGACCCAGGCGTCTAACTGCCTGTTACAACCTGCCCTCTGCTCTGAGCGCCTGCTGTGCCTTTCCCCGTTTCAGCTGAATTAAATTAATGTGTTTCTTAAGTGAGCTGTACAATCCCACTTCTGGATCTGGAGCAATAGCAATAACCTGCTTTCTGGACAGATCCCACACAAGTATAACAATAACCATGAAACGATCTTTACCTTTTGGGGATGACAGTAAGAATCCAGCCATCCTGGCTTTAGATGCAAAACACAAAAACAGCAAGTGATAACATGAGCTTCTATCTGGGTATATTTAGTAAGATCTGTCTTGTTCACACTGATCACTGGCAAAATTCACACCATCTTCAGGAAGCAGAATTAGATCCTCTCTTTCCTTTAATGTCCACAGGCTTCTCCATTACTGTGACAAATTTGTAATTCTGCAGATTCTGAGACTGCACGTTTACTATGACTTTTGTGCCTGTAATTGCTTTCAGCTAAGTAAGATTTCCATTTAATCTCAAAATACTCTACTACTAATTAGCAAACTCCATGCAATGAAAACTTTTCCTCTTATGTGTTTTTTATTTTACCTTACTTGTTTATAATACTGAAAATACTTTTTAGAAATACATTTAACATAAAAAGATTTTTTATTCAGAACCATCTAATGCCATTGTCCAAATACCTTATCTTGCTTGTCATTAACGTAATTAATCTCTTAAAACTGAAATAAATTACCAGATTCATCCTAATCATTATTCTGTGATTTGTCAGCTGAAGTTAGACCACATTTAATGGTAATGCTATGTAAAATCTGACATGCTGGGAGTATATAACATATTTCTGAAGGGCATGATGATAATCAGATTTGTCTAGACATGTAAAACACATTTTTGATGCTGCGAATTCCTCCAATTAATTTCAGGAGTTTTTGAGACTCATGATAATTTAACTCAGATGTAGTGTGGGAATTAGAAATTGTAATAGTCACAAAGTTTTTGGCAGAAAAGCCACTGCAATCTTAAAATAATGAGGCCACATCACCACATATTGTAAATAATATTAGTGTGTTATTTGCAGTATTTATTCACTAAGCTTTGTACTTAATGCAGGTACTTGTCTGTCTGAGAAGGAATAAATGTAGACATTAGCCAATATAGTGTATCAGCTTGTTACTTAACGGTGTACTCTCTTCTCCTGATACCCGTGCAGCTGTGAGCTTTTTCAGTTCATTACGCTTCTCTCATTCTGATGCAACACATGCTGGCTGCAGCGGGAACTGGCGCTTACACGCAATCCCTCTGCAATGGGGCTGAGGAGTAGAGGAGCAGATCAGGATATCCATGATTTTCTGTCGCAGGTCTGTTCGGTAGGAAAATAATGTTGTCCAAGACAGCACCACTAAGCTGGTCGCATGATTTAAAGTTGCAAAATGAGAGTTACCACAATGCCAGTTTTTAAGCTGGTCATCAGTGGTGTGGCCAGTCTTGTGGTCAGATGTCTGCGTGTAGCCGCCACTTCAAAGCCATGGAAAAAGCACTATTTTTCATATACGTCTCTTCAGTTACTCTTGCTTTCCCCCAAAGTCTGGTGTACAAGCAACCGACAGAAACATGCCACGTCATGGAAATGAGGTTAAAAATTAGGAGCAAAAAGTGTGACCTAGAAGCCATAGGGAAGACAACACAGGAATTAACTGGAGAAAGCTCCAAATGGTTTAATCTGCTGGGGGTTTTCCAGGAGGATCATCTGCTTGGCAGGGTCATCACCAGGAAACCTCTGCAGGGGTGTAAATGCCAGCCTGTCAAGCCAGAGTGGATCAGCAAGAAAGGAAAGACA
>NW_009630549.1:13370-22943 GCF_000690535.1 Cariama cristata
AGAGGTTCCTGCTGTCTTTTCCCAGTTAAAAAGTAAAATGTACAAACAGAGCGTTTCACTTCTTGTGGAAAAGTAAAATATCTCCATAAGATAAAGGAGGAGAGAATCTTTTAGGCAAGACTGGAGTGATTGTTTCTCAAAGAACAGATGAAAATCGTGAAGAATCACGGAAAATATAATCCGAGGCTTTGATAGTCTGGGCTTGAGCACTTACAGTGCACTGTGGGATAAACGAGTCTCCGAGACTCTGTGGACAGTCTCCACATATCTGCAGGACAGTTTGGTCTCTGCAGGGATGGAGAAGAGAGGGAGTGTTCCCACTGCATCTGGGGTTTCTCAGCATGGGGTCTAGCTGTACCTCTGCTCAGGGAAGATGACAGAAGAACCGGCACAGCCAAAGCTAAGGCACACAACATGTCTTCCCCTTCCATGCTGTGTCCACGCAGAGGTGTCAGCGTCATTGCACCCGGGGAAAAAAAAGCCTGACTGGAAACTTGTCTTGTTAACTGTCTTCCTTCAGCAGTACCTTGGTTTGTTCACCTACCTGGCTGCTTGCTCATGGGGTGCTGCTAAAAATGGTAGTCCCATCTCCTCTGATGAATGTTTCAGCACAGAAGGTTTGAAGATACAGGCGTTTTTATTGTGAAGTTAGCATCTGCCAGCTTGAACGTATGGTGCCAAAATAGCAGTTCCCCACATCAGACACCATATGTGAGCCTTATTCTGAGAGTGAGGGTTAGAGGAGGGCGCAAACAGTTTTCCCTCAGTTGACAGGAAAACTTGGGGGTTTGAGGTAGCTCCGCAGGGGAGCTGAATGTTGTTCCTTGGGGAATACTGCTAGACCTTAGCATCATCATCAAAATCACTAAAAGTTGTTCCTCCTCTCTCGAGATTAGTCTGAAATGTGGAACTTAGCAGACCACTGAAAAAGTTTTCCTTGTTTCCATAGGAGGTCCTGAGCTATGATATTCTTCATACTTGCTGGAGGCAGAATCACCTCTGCAGCATAAAAACAAATTAGGTTCCTTTTCCTTCAATTATATTGTTATAATGCCTTACTCTGGTGTTCATGTAGGAATATATTAGTAATGGAAAGTACAAGTATAAAATCTCTGGAGTTGGTGCACTAATAAAGCCGTCAAATAAGACAAAGTGCTAATAAAATCTTACACAACTTAGGGAATATTACTGTAATAACACTGAATGAAGAAGTAGTCATACATAACAAAAATACAGTAGTACAAAAAAACCCCAACATAACTACAGTTAAGTGTTACTTAATTAAAGCCCTTTCCATTTGATTATGCTCCCATTCCACTAGGGGTCAAATTCATCCCTGGTGTGACTTGGGGAGAGTGCCAACAGGTGGATTTTTGCCTTTCGTTAGGGCTACACGGATGTTTACGTCACGCTGCTTTCTGAGGAAGTTCTGAGCATCCTCTTTTTGTCATTTCTGTAAACGTGAGCTACAGTTTTTCAGCTTCTTAATGTCATGTCCCTGCATGTCCCTGCTCCTTTTGCTCCTGTCCTTGAATGTCTTCGAATGCTACCGGCACTCCTACAGAAACAGAAATGTTTGCTTAAACCCAGGCAGCAGAGTCATCCTGTTATCTAGGGAATACTCGCATCAATAGATGGGGCTGTACCACGCAACAGGAACTCGTTTAGATACACTGGGTGCATCCACATTAGCACGAGCATTACATTAGTACAGATCAGGGGAGTACATATGAAGAAAATCTCCTGCCAGTTGTCCCTGCACCCTGTACTTTGGTCCACGCCAGGGAGCAGAGGGGAGAGCAGTCCTGCGTGATCCTGAAGGGACAGGACCTGTCTGTTGGCAGAGCAGCGCGTTACGTTAAGGAGCCACTAGCAAGAAAGACTGCTTGCTGAGTGTGCTTGAGAGAAAATGGACAAGAGGTTGATCAGAAATCAATAAGCCATTCTTTTTTTAAATACCACCTTTGTCTCCTACTAATCAGCTTGCCGACTATTTCATAACTATGAAATCGAGCAGTTTCAGTGCTGCCCCAGGATGTGTTAGCTACAGTCAGAGGTCTGCATGCGCAGATTACTTTTTTATTAGGTGTGTTTTCTGCCTTCTCACCAAAATAAGCAAACCATCACTTGCACTCATTGAATTCGTTTTATGTTTGTTTTGGTTACTTGGTAATTTATTCTGTATGACAGCTGGTGTTTGAATGGAATAGCTGTCTGAGTTCATTAGTCAAACAATGAGTAGGCTACCTGCAGCTATCTCCCCTGCCTTGTAAATGTCTTGCTAACATTAAAACTTTATTTCTATCAGTTTTACCGGTCCCTTTCACAATTTTCAATTCTGTTAGGCCATGCTGAATTCTTCTTTTTTCATACGAGTATATCTCCAGCTCCACAGAAATTGCTTTATGGTGGTGTGACCTGGTATTATTTTTATTGCTTTAGTAGCTCTCAAAAGGCATGTTGCCCCATACAGCAAGCAGTGAGACTTATACAGTACGTCCTGTAAGCTCTCTTGTTTTTATTCTGATCGCACAGCAGAACATGTAGAAACATTTGCCTCCTTCTTTATTGCATATATGTACTGGACAGATGGATGTTTCAATGATTCTTGCACTATATCTGCAAAATCCTTCCCCTGTTCACTTTGCTGGATGATTGCTCCATTTAGCACATTCTTGAGCTTGATTCTTCACTTCCAGGCTAATTATTTTACAAGGTGCAATGGCTAATCTAAACGGTTATGTCAAACTGTTATGTCAAACTGTCAATACCTAGAACCTGTTATTTTCCCTTACGGAAATAGCAAATCAAACGTTCGATGGAAAAAAAGAATGTAGAGGACAACTGTTATTCAGCTGTCATTCATATTGCTGTGTAAACCAGGTGACAAAGATCAGAGATCAATGAATTAGCACACTGCATGTCCCATGTCTTTTTGAGTTTTCCTCGAGTCTTTCACTTAATTGCCTAAGTGCTTCTTTGCCACAGTAACATGTGAGGAGATCTATACTTACCGACTTTTAGCTATAATCTCAGTTATATGAAATACTGCTTCAGCAATGTTTTCTTTTAAAAACAGCCATTCCGTTTTGCTGCCATTCCATATTCTCCCTTGGGCGATACGAGCCTTATGCAGAAAATAACTTAGCATCTCTCAAACAGTGTTTTTTCTCCTCGTTTTCTGAGAGCGGCATTAACTTCTTTCAAGAACTTCTTTCCAGGGATGTCAGACTGATTAAGATATCTTAATCTCGTTGCTGAAACATTCAGACTAAATGATGTAGATCTCAGTATTAGCAATGAAAACTTGTTTCCCTGCCAACCAGGTATGTGTCTTGGAGTAGGCCGATCAAAGAGGCCAATATGCAATCATGAAGTCTACGTGTCATCAAAGCCTCAGGTGACTTAAAGCCCTTAAGATTACATACTTGAAAAATACATTTTGGAAGAAATTCTGGATGCAAGTAGCAAGGACTATTGCAATGCCGTGGTTGTCCAAAGTAACAAAAGTAGTCTTGTGTTGTACCCAGTTTTTGCCTCAGTCACTGTCAAAGAGAGCCAAAAGAGTGAGTGGACTCAAGGAAAGCACAACTTACAGCAAGGGAAATTCCAGATAGACTCTAGGAAAAAAATGAGGTTGGACAATTATTGAATCAGCTGCCCAGGAAGGTTGTGGAATCTCCATCCTTAGAGATATTCAACACTGGGCTGGATGTGCCCCTCAGTAACTTGGTCCGGTTTTGCCACTGGAGCTGACTTTGAAGTTGGCGATGCTTAGTGCAGTGGACCAAATGACCTCCAGAGGTCCCTTCTAACCTACATCATTCTCATCCTGTGCTTATAAAATGTCTGATCAGTTGGGATGAGAAAGTAGAAATTGGGAGGGTGAAGGGGAAAAGACAATGCTAGTTTTGCTACCTACTGTAAACATTTTTCTTATGTTTTTATTCTGTCTTGGGCTATTACAGAAAGTTGAAGAAAATGATGCTATATCCAGATGATTCAGATACACAGTGCTTACAGTAGTACAATGGCAGCACATTTCAAAAAAGAAGTTTTTGTTTAAGTATTTGCTCTTCTTAGCATGCATTTTCTTGAATCTCATTGAATTTAGCACCATTAAGACCTAGATCTGTAGCAATACAATCTTGAAGTGTAGCAGGAATATGCATAAAGATAGGCCGTTTAGAATCTGTCTTCCAATGAGAGATGTCTGTAAAACAACATCAAATGTACTAATTGCAATATCTTCTTTTGGCACGGTTGAATCTTTTCTTGGAAGAAAAACTAGATGGGATTTTCAATATCTTTGGTAGCTGGCTCATCCCTAGTGACTTACCTTCATTCCTGTTGATTTTTACATCCATCCATCAATCAATTGTTTTGTAACTGAATCTGCAAATAATTTCCAGCTTAAAACTCTAAATTTTGGGATGGAGTAGTGCTTTAAATGGAAAGTTGCAGCTCAGAGCGCAAAGGAAAGTCAGAAAGTACTGTGGTGATTATGCTGTTTTCTCGTGTTTTATTTTCTCATTTGTTTATGAGTCTTTGAAAACAGTGCTTAAAATCCTTGGGCAAGGATGGTAGGATGGTGGTCAGTGATCTAAAAATAGCGACGAGAACATGCGCAGAGTTAGCAGTGACACTGGTGATTCATGATTCATCTGATTCTTCCACTTGAAGAAATATTTTCTTGCATCTCTGCATGGCATCATCTTACATCTTCTCTCCAAGATCTGCTGCATTAAAAAATCAGTAAAGCATAAAGTTGTTCCATTTTCAACATAATAGGAATCCAGGTTTTTCTGGTTTTCATATTTTTAGGGGCTCTGAATGAGATCTCTGGCTTACACTGTACATTTATAACATTTTATTTTCCTTTCTACAATTCTCTTACGCTGAACTAAGAGAGGCTATGTGAAAAGACCTGTAGTAGTAAAAATTGAAATTGTTTATGTTCCAATCAGTATTTTTCCTTAGAAATGCTGTGCAAACATAGCAGCACATCACAGGCTTTCACATACACACAGACAAAGAATATACTGTCATTCAGTGATCAGTGTCAGGGAAACTTGCTAAAGTGACATTTCAGTGTAAATTTATGATTTATTAAAACATTTGAAATGCTCTGCTAAATCACTTTCCTCTTTCCTTTCCCTTGTGCCTTCACGATCTTATTCATGTGTAATTCCTTTCTTCCTTATATGAAAACTCTCTATGCCATGCAAACTGTGAAAGCATTACCATCAACACGGTTACTACTTCTCTGATCCTGCATGAGGGACAAAGGTATTGAAAGCAAAAAGAAATGGCTATGGAGAAGTAATTTTAATCTACTTAATTGAGCACAGACAAACAACAGTTACTAAAATGAAACTCCAGTGTAGTATTTCCAGCAGATATTTATGTTTATGATTCTGTGTCTATGGTTTAGTGGTTAAATCAGTAAATACCACCATCTCTATAGAGGCAGTGAAACTGAGCTGTCTTTTTCATTCCTCAGGGTGATGCCCTAATTCCATTACCAGCAAAAGAGTTTCTGAAAGGAAGGTGTATGCTTACCAAGATCCCTGTGCCATTGATCTTCCTGTGGGATGTAAAGGATGCTCCAGGGAATCCTCCCCAGCCAGCACTTCCAGCTGGGCTGGCCTGGGCTGGACACGTGCTGAAGGAAAGACTCCGAGTGTCATGCAGAAACATTTGTTTCTATGATTTTGTGCAGGAACTGAGGCTCCATTTTTGTTTGATGAAGTGGTGGCTGACTCATGGCAACTCAGAAGCAAGTCGAGAGCTGTCCTGATTATTATGTTTTCAAAGTTGAATAGTTGGCTTCTGATCATCCTAAGACCAGATATTGAGATAGGTGGTCAAAACTTACCCCTGATCCCATCAAAGACAGTGAGAGTTCTGCTGAGTATAGAAGGACTTAGATTTTACACATAACGGCAAATATTTTCTCTCACCTGACTAACCAACTGACAGGAGGATAAAGGGATAGAGCCTAGGGATGGGAAGGTTGCCTGTAGCTCTGTAACTTCTTTCATTCTCCCCGAGTTTGTTAATTAAGGGAATTTCAGAGGCTAAGAAGCCGTTAAATGAAGAGCTGCTACGGCTACTGTCCCTCCAGAGTTCCTCCTTGCTGAGAGGGCTCCCTCCTCCCTCGCTGCTGAAGATCGTTTTAGGAAGGCCCTGCAGTCCTCTACTGTAATTATTCAGTGAAGTTCTTACATAGTTTTTTCAAAAGCTACTAAAATGCACGCATATATAGCCCTAGAGCCCTGGTTCCCGTCTTTGCATTTACAGGAGCGGCTGTGTTTAATTAACAGCTATGACTGGCACACAGAAAAATAATACATAAAATCAGAGGTAAATCAACGTGCTTTCATCCTGAGTCTGTGTGGAGAAGTAGCCTTTACACTCATTAACAAAGTCTCTACTGCCTATATCTCTGCTTGATAACAAATGACAGGCAGAGATACAAAGTCTCTAACGAGTGACACTCCTGCACTGCTGAGCAGTCTGCACTGCCACTGGCACGAACCGGGTATGCAGAGCTCTCAGCACCACTCTTTGGTAGGTATTTCATTTAACAATATATCAGACTTCTGTCCTTGGATTCCAGAGCACGTGCTCTTACCTGTTACAGCTCTGGAGTCTGACATGAAGAAAACTTGCTTTTAACACTAAAATTCAGCAGATGTGACTCTGATCACACTTCAGGACTTGATTTGTAGCTGAAGTAGGAGCTATTTTTGTAATCACATTTTCAGAGAACCAAGCTAGAAATTATTTAACATTGGCAAAGTAGACATATTTTTATGGTGGGAAAGAGCTCATGGTTCTATGGTTCTTGGTGATAACAACCCAGAGATATGTTTTTATATGTTTGATATAAAAAATGAATTCCCTTTAGCATATCCCTGCAAGTGAGTGCTGAATAAATTCAAAAGGGAATGTGTGCATTTTTATAAATACACGGATCAGTTGGTATCATATCTTCCATTAAAAGGAAATCAGATCAAACGCTGCTTATGTCATCTGTTTCTAAGAGTGCAAATGACATACTATTTGAATCTCAACAGGAAAAAGTGCAGTACACGTTTCTCCCAGTTCAGTCAGCCTTCCATGAAATGTAGCTTGGCCTTCAAAGTCCATATACTGGTCATGGTGCATAAGAAGAAGATAACCCAGCTAAAGTTTTGTAATCCTGTCCAAAGGGTCTGTAATTCAGGTGGCAGGAGAGAAGGGGAGGTACAGGAGGAAAAATATTTTTCATTTATAAACTAACACATCTGATACAAATCTTCTGAGACAATAAACTGGATTCCCATTGAAATCAGCTGGAGCTGCACATGTTTCAGAGGCTGTTGTGGGTAACTGCCATGTTGAACCTGTCTTGAGGGCCTCCTTTATGCTACAGAGTAGCTGGGTGCTGATGTATTTAACTTTCAGTGTGTCATTTCAAATGGTTCCTACTAACTCGGGCCCTCAGGTGACACTTTATGACAGCAAGGTTCCCAGGTAACAGAACACTAGATAGCGATGGAAAGTTGTACAGGAAGAAAATTAATTCCTTTTTTTGTTTTGTTTTGTTTTCAACATAGGGTTCTGGGGGTTTTCGTTAAACAATAGTAAGTGAAGCCCTGTTATTTATCAAATCCAGATACAATGTACCTAATTACAATTGGAAAATACCTTGGTCACAACGTCTCCTCCAACAAGAAAATCCTGACCCTACACCAGAAGCCTCCAAGCCATTGCTACCTGCCCCAGCAGCAAGGTTGTGGGCTGAGACAGGGACTACTTTTTGTTCTGTTGTTGTAAACATGTAGTAGACTTAAGTCATAATCCTGCAGCAGTTTGATATTACTACATGATGTTGACAGAGTGCTTAGTGGCAAATAACATACAGATGGGACAAATCATCTGTGATGCATTTTTTTATCACCACAATCATTTTTGTGTGATGTGGTTAGGTCTTTGTACATGAAGGCTCATTTTACGTCTTTCTGGGTTTGTTTAATTTAGTGACAATTAATTTTTTTCTTATCTCTCATGATCAAACATTGTATTAGTATTATATAAACATTTTAAATGATAGTAATTTGGATGATTTTGTTACAAATGTAATGTGTGGTTTCCCTTGTTCTTTCTACTTATATGTCTGATGAGAGTGTATAGAAGAGTGATTTAACTAAATGTGTCTGAGGATTATACAATGCTTATTAATCAATGTCCCATTTTTTACTAGCAAGATGTGAAGTCCAAAAATTCAGTATAAGGAAATATATTGAAATTTCCTTAAATCATATGAACATAGCTATACTAATCATAATAGATGATAGAATAGATGGATGAAATAAGCTGAGTTTATCTGCCGGCAGGTGCAAGTCAGTTAATCAAGAAAGTATGTTTACCGTATTTCTAGTTCTGCTGTCCAGAAGTGAAAACCCCAGAGGGGAAAAAAAACCCCATATCTAATAAGAAAATTCTTCTTTTAACAGGCATTTTATTTCCCCTTTCACAAATCTCTGTAATCCTCTTCAGTGGTGTGTGTAGGTGTTTACAAATACTCTGAAGGAGCACCTCCTGGAAGAGCTTCTGGCAGCTGGGAATTGGCTCCAGTGCACACAGCAATGTTATCAGTGCTGTAGGTTTTACTGCAGTACTTCATGCTTTCAGAGAGCAATATTCAAACGACTTGTCAGGATGAACTTTGTATTATGCATTAGCTGTTAGAAAACCTGGTACTGGAGCGAGAATGCAGTCTCCGTACAAGTATCCCCTTTTCCCTTTCCTGACCTTCTCAGGAGGGTGGAGACAGAAATATTTGCACTTTTTCACACAGATTTCAAGGGGTGAGAGAGCGCAGTGAAAACTCACTTTTTCTTCTTGTCTTTCTTATGTTTTTGAGTGTACTGAAGACAGTGACTCTAGAAATTAAAGTTTTATGAAGTAGTTAGTAAACCTTCGAGTATTATTATTATTATTTTTGGACTCTACCGGTAATTCTTACTCCATGACCCATACAGTCCAGCTTATCTGCTGTTGCCTACAGTCACATTTTTCTACTTCCAATTCAGACAACTAAAACCCTACTGGATACTTCCCTAGCAACCCTTCTTCACATAACCAGCTGCTGCTCGCTGTGACCACCTTTATGTGAATGGCTGTAGGATTACAGCACAGGCGATACAGATGTGTGCCTACAGCCCCGTCTTTTGGAGTTGTACAGTGAGATAAAGTTGTCAGCGTTCACTTAGGAAACTTTAATGGATATACATAATCCTTATGAATACAAAGAGTATCTCTGAAGACAGAACTCAAGTGCAACCCATGAATACAGTGACCTTCTCAGGACGTGGAACGGGGGCTTCAGGTGGTACCAGTCCATTTCATCGTAACTGGCTCTACTATAAAATCATTGAATGGTTTAGGTTGGAAAAGACCTTTAAGATCATCAAGTCCAACCATAAACCTAGCACTGCCAAGTCCACCACTAAACCATGTCCCCAAGCACCGCATCTATGCATCTTTTAAATATCTCCAGGGTGGTGACTCCACCACTTCCCT
>NW_009630550.1:0-28051 GCF_000690535.1 Cariama cristata
GCTGTCCCTCCCCGCCCGACCCACGCCGCCCTCAAATACCGGCCCCTTCCCCAAAGCCCACCCGTCCCTTCTCCTTCCCGTACGCGCCCTACAGATCCTGCTGGCGGACACCGAACGGGAAGGTAGGTCTCCTCTCCAGAGGTGTGGGGCTGCCTGCCTCTTGTGCCCAGCCCTGGAGGCGAGGGGGCAGAGGAGACGTGTTGAGCCCGGTTTCTGATCGTCAGGACAGACCTTGGAGGCAGGCGCAGCTCTTCCACCACAGCATGATCCACTAGCACTAGAAGTGTCTGCTCTGTCCTGTCCTGTCCGGCCCATATGTACCTGTGCGTAAAGCTATAGGTCTTGGTGGTGATTTAAAAACCTGCTTGTAACTTGTTTAAAAGAAAGGAGAGGGGGTGTTTGCAGCCATCTGTTGAATCTGGGAAGCAATGTCTGTTCACAGGTACTTTAAAAGGAAGGTGGAGCGCTCTCTCTCTCTCTACTACTCTTGTTGAACTTGTTATTTAAGGTATTAATATTGCTTATCGGTAACTGGATGGTAAAAGGCCTTTGTTTAGACAATATGCTGATTACACTGAAATCCTTCAGAATTTGAATTCATGATTTGGACACCGCTGTACTGAAGAACTGAACTGAAATCATCAGGCCACTTGATGTCAGCAGGTGGATACTTTGTGGTCTCCACTGCAAAACCTTACGAAAAGCTCAGGTTTATTTTTTTTAATTACACATGTAAACATAGGTTTCGCTAAGAACTAGAATTCTGTATGTAAATTGTGAGCAGTCTAACTACTCACTTGGCCATGTGTTGCAACACTTGCCTGTGGAAGTCATACAAGGCAGTTTGTGATAATATTGGGTACAGAGAAGAATTCCAATGTGCATTTTCACTAATCATAGTGTCATAATATGTACTGTTGAAAAAATATTTGAATGCTGTTTCTAGTCATCAGTCACATCATTCAACAATTTGGAGGGGGACATCTTGCTTTTTAGTTTCTGTGAGCCCACCTACAACAGCTTGTGGGAGAACAGAAAGCTTGGATTGCCACTTTAGAGAGGTTTTAGATCTATTTCTAAAAAAGGTCTATGGACTCTATAGTAGGATTTTACAAAACTCATTTGAAAACTTACAGTGGCGTAACACTGGCTGACTATAAATTATTCTTTTTTTTAATTCTAGTACTGTAATACAAGAACTTACTTTAGAGTTATGTAGACAATAAAATAACAACATTTAAAAACCTGATCATACAAACACTCAAAAGGCAGATCCAATAGTTTCACCGTAACACTGATTGACTATAAATTATTCTTTTTTTAAATTCTAGTACTGTAATACTAACTAGAACTTACTTTAGAGTTATGTAGGCAATAAAATAACAACATTTAAAAACCTGATCATACAAACACTCAAAAGGCAGATCCAATAGTTTCACCAACTCCTGTTTACAATATCCCATTTGAGCTGTAGTTCAGAAAATGCCTAGTAATTGCTAAAGATGTATTTGTATTAACTTCCTGTGCAATGTTAATTCGGTGTTTTGGTTGGGAAGACTTTAGCTTCTGTCTTTGTTGCAAAGATTTTGCCTTAGGTAGGGAAAAAAATCATTACGCCAGTGTTAAACTGACTTCTGCAAGTGAATTTCTGAAGTATGTATTTCAGGTAACGTTTTCAGAGCGATGTTCTTGGACACAGATCTGCGATGCTAGATAGATACTTCCAAAAATTCTGCTTTTATGATCAGAGCTTTTCTCAACTTTAAATTGCAAGGGAAAAATAAAGCTTGTTCAAAGCATGTCAGCTTTCTCATATGGAAACATTTTACAAATTGCATGCAACATGTTAATACTCTCTGCTCACTTAGAGCGCTAGCGTGTCAACTGATACTCAAGCTGGCAGCTTCCTCAGCTAACAAACATCTTCAGTTCATCAGCTGCAAGTCGTCTTTCTTCCGCAAGGAGTATTTTCAGTAAACATATGTAATCAGGCTGTGAAATTTCTTTGAAATAAGTGAAATAGTTATGTAAACTTCATACCAAGGAGTTTAGTTTGTCAAATAAGGGCAAAAATGTGTCTAAGTGTTTGTTTTACTTGAATATGCTGCGTTCTGGAGAACTTCCTGAAATAGTTTTATCTGCCAGTGTAGATTTGATTCAACGTTTGTCATTTACAAGACACTGTATCTGTTAGTTCATCACAAGAGAGACCTTCCCTTGAGCTTTGGGGAGAAGGTGCTGTTTTCCAGTCTGTAATTTAGTGTAAGTTAGGGTGGTGGTGAGGAACAATACTGCTTTGTTAAAATGTATTTTTTCTAGCACATGAGTTACTATACCAGGCTGGTCTTCTGTGTTAGATTAAAATTACAGGATTGTTCTTGTATTTTCAGCAAAATTTTTTTATTCAAGTTTTCTTTGGGGAACATTACACTTTGGTTTTATATCCAGAATAGACTCAGAATTACCTTGATTGATAACTTTTATCAAAATCAGTAGGGAGCAGGCCTATTTACACCTTAGTTATGTGACTTTAATTCTCACCAATGAAGTATTCTTTCATTATAATTAACTAGAGCAATAATTTTTTTACTTTTTTTCTTAGTTAAAATAAAATTAGATTAATATGGGACCCAAATGTAAGTAAAAAGCTGACTTACAGCAGTGTTTAAATGTTAAAAGACAGTGACCTTTACAAATCAAACAGAATATAAGACAAATTAATATCAGGGATTATGACGCCAAGAATGTTTAATGTGAAGAAAAGTGGAAAGGATTCTCAAGCATTGTGGAAAATATAAGGGTAACGATGCTTCCCTGTTAAATAATAAACATCAAGAAATTCTTAAATATCTATCTCACATTTCAGTAGATGAATTCTTCAGCAAAGTAATTAGCCTGGTACACAAACTTAAGCTTAATAAAGACACCATAAAATTACTGCATCTTATTTGGAAGCAAAGGTTTAAGTTTGGAAGTAAAGTATTAACATTGTGTCTTCATTGACAAGTTTGCAAATCGGGAGTTTCCCTTAGGCACTGCTAAATGTAGACAGAGTTACTTTGGCTCCACTTCTGAAGTAACAGAGGCATTAAAATAAATATATAGCCAGTCACCTGAAGTTTTACTCCGTGTGTTAAGAAACAACTATCTCCCAAAGCCTTCTGTATTGCTTTGCACAGCCAAATTGCCCTTTCTGTGAAACTGTAAAAGTATTACTACAGTCAGGTGAAGGCAAATGTTTGCCACAAGGTTGCTAACTTTAATTTAAAGAGGAAGTTAATAATTAATTCGATTCTTAAAGTAACTTATTAGATAATGTTTGATAGCTACTTTAAAAAGAGATTAAACCTTACGCTAACAATCTCTTGGATTTTTCAGGCCCCAGACAAGTTCTGAATCCATTATACAGCAAATCAATTCTACTGACAAGAGACTTCAGTTTCTTGCTTACTCTTTGCAAAGCCGTTTAGAAAATCAGCAGAAAACAGGTGTTCACAAACTAGAGTGAAAAAACATTGCCTGAGACTTTTGAAAACACTCACCTGAAAGGAATAGCCCATGCTAACTAAAATATGGGGTTGATGTAAGAAAAACTGCTTGATGGAGCAACAGCATTTTTTGTTGTTTCATAACCAAAGTTGTTAGAACCATGGATTTTTTTCAGCAGCTTGCTTCTCACTCTTTAGTTTTGGAGCTTTTTATTGTATTTATTTTATAAGGATGAGAAACATAATAGAGCTGGTTGAAAACAGAATAGCAGTGTACCTTAAACTGGGACATAGTCTCTCAGGTGTGTTTTCCAGAAAACTGGGCAAACGCTTAGTTACATTTGTCTATTCCTCCGTTCTGTCCCTGAAGTGAGAGGATCTGATTACCAGAAAAACAGCCTTTGTATCAAATTTCAACAACAGCAAATTAAAAATCAACTTAAAAAGCAGTTTCTCATTTCACAGGAAACTTTTCAACTAGCCATTGTTAAATGCCTCTGGCCAGTTTCCTTTTTAATATGTTGGAGGAGGAAAAGAAATGCATGGATTTTTACAGTATTAGAATTTACCTGGAGAGAAATAAGCAGATGACTACGAAGTGAGGTAACTGCTATTTATCTGCTTCCCTAAGAAATAAAGGAACGTATTCTGTGACTGTCATAGGGTTTGTGTGGCGAGATTTTTTTTATTATTTTCTTTTTACTTGCCAGTCTCTGGTGAGACTGGCTTCTTGTTTCATAGGGCATCAAAGCATTTGTGCCACAGAGGAAGGATACAGACCTTTACAACTAGCAGCAATCACATACCACTCCTTTATTCTTGTCTTGTTGGTAGTAACTAGTTGTTATAGTAACTGTGAAGTTACTCTGGCATGAGACATTGATGACCTCCAAGCGGAGAACGAAGTAAAGGAGTATGTAATATGTAGCGTACATATTCAAGAATCTAAATGACTAGTATGTGAAACTCCTTCATACATACTTTTTCCTTTACAAAGATGTTTCAGCCTGAGCAAACTGGAATCAGTAAAAGGGGAATGGAAGGAACGTGGACTCTCTCTAATGATACCACTGCAGGACATTGTCACTTTCTGGGTATTGCAGTGATAATAATGTTGTCACCTTGAGAGCTACCTAGTGATGTGATCCATGCGGGAATAATACTGTTCCAAAAGAATGGTGCTGTGATACGAACCTAAGTAGTGAAAAGTGAAGGAAGTCCTGAGACCTAATACTGCCCCTGCCTATTGATGTGTGACTGACAGCCTTCACATTACTAATGAATAAAGTATTAGAATAATTTTTAGAATATTGTTAAAATTTTAAAACCAAGTTAAATTTGATATGAGTACTGGAGATGTCACAAAGCTTTTCCTATAAAACTTGGGTTTAGTTTAGAATGTATACCTCAATAGAAAAATCACATTGACAGAGTGATAAGCACCAGCATTAGTAAAACAAGGTTGTGCTACCTACAGGCTTTTTGCACAGATAATCAGAATATATAATAACCTAGAATGTGCCTTGTAAAGGAAGTTTACACAGGCCAGGACAAACACTTTAAGCATAGTTCATGCTGATACAACTTAGATACTAGTAATAGGTTTTTATTCTCACTGTAAAATAAATCAGTTGAAAACTTTAAAAATTCGGATCCTAGGAGAAGAAAAATTGACTCGATTTCACTGTTTTCTAACACTGTTAAGAATCAAAAAGTACTCTACTATACAGGTTATGTACATACTAATATTTTACTTTATTTAATATAATAAGCTTATCCTACAATTTAACCATCTGTTTCAGAAGCAGGTTTTAATTTTCTGAAATTGCCACTGCCTTTTTTTTTTTTTAATTCAGTAGATCTTGAAACATATATTCTTACAAGGAATACATATGGGAAGATCAATTAAATCTTTAATACTGCATTAGTTTCTTTAGAAGTCATTTATCCTAGTTGTAACTGTTATCAAAAACATGATGATGAACTACACCTGAAAAGTGAGCTCCAAGTAGTAAATATAAGTAAATGTCAGGCTATGATACATATTGTATGTGTAGGCTCAGAAAAGCTTGTTTGTTGCTTTCGTTTATCTTTTGTATAAAGTCTTTCTCCAAGACAGAAAAGTGATCTTTCAATTAATCATTCTGCTCTGGAATATGTTTACCTTTTCATAAATGCTTGGTATGTGTTAAGTTATATTTTCAAGTGATTTTTCTCTTCTTTGTGTTAACTCTTGATTATTGGTTGAGCTATAATGGCATCTGTTCTATTAAATTCTTTTTACAGATTAAGACCAATAGCAAATACTGCAAGTATTAAACATGTTACCTTTAACTGTCAAACAATATAAACACTAAGAAGGTTTTTTTAATTGTCTGAATACACATATCTTTGCAAAACTGTTCATATTATGAATTAAAGTTGCATAGCATTTCAACAGTCAGTCTTGAGTTAACGAGAACAATCAACTTTTATAAAAAATATCTAAATTGAACAGTATAGGCATTGAAGAGACCCAGGGTATGGATCCATGCACTTATAGGCAGGAGAATAGTAGTTGTAAATTCAATAGCAATTTTAAATGGACCTGTAAATCTAAAAATGTCACAATTTGTGTAAGTTTGGAAACTTTTTAAAAATACCTGAACTTTTGAAGTTCTTTCCTTGAAAAAAAAAAAAAATAGCTGCCTCTTACCTTTTATTTTCACTTGAATGAATTGCAGAAGGCAACATACATAATCTCTCTCTGTGTTGGCTTGTTCCCATTCATGTTAATAGCCTTCAAGCCATCGGCCCCCTTTCTTCCCTCTACATGTGCATATGCAAGCATATTTTGTGCAAGTATACTACAGTATACTCTTCACTTACTGTGACGAGTAAGTCTTGGAGAGAGTTTAAGGAAAAATATCGCAAGAGAAGCACACTGTTAGATTTCATTGCTATCATTTGATGCATTTGTCAGCTAGTAGTGAATTTTCAGGATTTAAATTGTAGCTAGCTGAGCTGCAGCAGAGAGTGTAGAGCACCAGGTGGCACCAGCCTGAATTCTGTATCCCTTTGCACGGTGGATCGCTGAAGACGGATATACACTATTTTGTAAGTAATCTGTCATTTAAGAAACCCTGTCCCACAATGACTGGCATTTCTCGGCCGCTACCTGACTCCAGGTCAGGCACGTACAACTGACCTGCTCCTGCATGCAGAGGGTCTAGAGCAGCAGCTCTGTCTCTGCTGCCTGTCAGATGCTGAGCACTGAAATTTGGCTGATCCCATCACATGCTAAGTGCAACTGAGAGGCAGGAATAGCTCACAGCAATTCTTCCTGGCCTCCTTTCCTAACCAGCATGCAAAGAGATACAAAGCCAGATTAGACTGAGCAAGAGAGTTGGGTACGTATACTATCATGGAGGATGTGGAAAATAAAAGTTAGGATATGAAGTTTTAACTTTTCCTCTGGCCGCCTTGCAGCCACGTTACTGTGCAGCAGTTGATCTGTAGTGAGTATTTCTTCCTGGAGCAGAGGTCTTCCTATAGCAGTTGTGTCGACCAGTTGCTGGGCGTCAGCAGCTTGCTTTTACCCAAAAGCAATCAATCACCAATGGTCAGATGCTGTAAAACATCAGAGAATTTATGAGGATCGCAGTAGGCAGATTTTTAGTCCCATGTCTGTCATGCAGCAGCTTGACTCGTGCTGTGCCGTTAAGTTGGAATAGAGGTGCGTTGATTACCTTTATCTTAGGTTATTTGTATGGAGTTTCTGACTGTTTAAAAAAAAAAAGAAATCAGTGCTCATTAAAAGTCCACTGGATTTGTCTAATTTGGCTAATCCTTATATCAATAAAGTGTTTTACTTGAATGTTAAAAAAAGATGAGGCATTTTTCAGTACAAGTGGACATATGCTTAAGGTTGCGGCATGCAGGTCAGAGAAGACACTACATTTAAATACTAAAAGTAACTATATTTTTTTTGTTTAGTAATACCACAAAAGAATACAGAACTGTACTGACTTACCTCAGACAATAATTACAAAAATAATAACATTCCTATAAATTACGTAAATAACGCCTACTGCTAGAAGGAAACATGGCTTCTGCTTTCACATATGCCAACCTTTAAAAAAAAAAGTTAATTTATTGAATTAGTAATTATTTTTTTTTAAGGGGTGGGGCACAGCCCAGTCTTGGCCACTGAAGATTCATTAAGTGTCTGAATATAGAATTTCAGACTTCTTGAGCTGGTTTTGCCACCAAGAAAGACTCCTTTTCAAATGTACTTGTTCTTACTTGTTTCCCCACTGTAGCTTCCTTCCTGCACCCTTGTATAAAGAACTGTTTGTCTGCTTTGCAAATTAGATCACTGAAATTATCCAAGTTTATCAGAGGTTTTTTTTTACCTGAGAGTTTGTTTTACTCCCCTCTAATGCTGACAGAATGAATACCACTGAAATGTACCATTAACCCTCTTCCTTTAAAGCTTTCCCTCTTTGTTGGAAACTTACTAGTTATCAGACAAAAAGTGTAATTTTTACACTTAGCGGTTATTAACGCAACACTTAGTATCCTGGATTGCATCTGCCTTTGCAACAGAAATGAGTTATGGGTAAGCCTCAATCTGGTCTGCATGTTACCACGGAAAAACTGTATGTGAAACTGAAGGGTGGGAATTAATACAAAGCAGTAGCAGTACTGGTACTTTAGCAGTAGTGGTAGTATAGTAGGAAGTATAGTAGTGGTAGTATTACTACAGACTGGTTTTGAACATGTTCTACACCACTTCCAGAGGGCAAATACACAGAGATACAAGAAAGAAGCAGCATCCAGTTGCATCTTTGAATGGATCCAGCACTCAGAATCACCCATAAAACAATGAGACACACATGTGAAACAATCCATCACGCCTCAAGTCATCATGCTGCCTGTTGCCTTTCAAATGAGCGTACGGTAGCTGTATTTCATCTTTAGACTTAATGGATTATTTTTTCAAGAATTTTAAAGAAGGGTCCGTACTCTTTTAAGAGATCCTAAGAGTTAAAAACTTAATTAATCTCAACTAGTTAAAGTCTAACTTTAATTGGAATATTGTATTAGCACTACATTCTTCCATCAGAATTGTAGTGTCTGGTAATGCATTGTAGATTAAACTTTGTCCTGCTGACTTTGCTTTCAAAGTGGGTCCCGCAGCTCTACTATTCAAGGGTCAGAGTTTATTTGATCTAGATACAACATTCTTAGGCTTAGTGAAAAAAAATCTAAGCAGACGGGTTTTTCTTAGATAAGAGAAGAGAATCAGCAGCAACTGCTTCAGTCCGGGCCTTGGGCTTAATGCAAATTCCATTCTAGATAGTGTTACATGGGAAGCTTCTAGGGAAACAAGTATTTGTTTTAAGTTCTTTCTAATGCATGTGCATATGGATATATGCAGGATATTTATTTATAAAAAGGATACATACAAATTTACAGTTTTGGGGGGAAAATAGTCTAGGTCATCAAAATTCTGTTATTGTGCAAGGTGAACTTTTACACACCTGATAGCTAATTAAGGATGTATAAATATACCACAGTATCTACATACTGCCAGTTCTTAGAATTCTATACTGTTCACCTAGATATTTTGAAGAAGGATTAGTTGTACCAACAACCTCATCTGTAAGCATGCTTTCAGTAAGCATTAGATTCTGTGTAACATGAGAGGGAAGCAGATCTTTCAGATAGCCAGACTTCACCATCTATCCCGTTACCATAGCAGTATTAAAGGAAAATGAGAGTACCACTCAAATTCAAAAATTCTAATTTGTCAAAAACGAATTTTCTGTATCTGTGCTCTCTGTAGAACCACCGGTAGGGAAAAGGAAGGATGGGGTAAAAAATGAGATACTGGCAATTAAACTGAAGCACTATCACGAAGAGCAAATGATTCTCCCTGTCGTCACGTTACAAACAGGGAGTGTTGACTTACCTCCATGAAAGGTCTTGCCTGATACAGGTAGTATCACCTGTCTAGTAGAGGCCCAGGGAAAGCATAAGAATGGGGCAAGTTGTCATGATTTTTTTTTTTCCAGAATGATTTCCCAGCCTCCACCAGCTTGTATTTCAGAGACAGGGTCTGTCATTTAAGATGAGCTTTTTTCATGTTGTTATCCAGTACCTTTTCAAGGCTGTGTAAACTTACAGTATCATCAGAAAGGAATTCCACATCTTACTACTTTACTCAATTGTGTGACCTGTAGCCGACTCCTTTCAGTTGTTTTGAATATGCCTCCTGTTAATCTTAGTTGATGACCTCTACGTCTGACACTGGAGGAGACAGTGAACAATCTTTCCCAGATCTAGAAAATCTCTATCAAATAAAGTTGCTAAATATGTCTTGTGATACAGTGTTTACCTCCTCTAATTTGTTCTGTGCATGTATTTATTGTTGACATTTAAAAATACTGTAGCTGGGTAAACAAAGCAAATTCCAAGTTGTACTTGGTACTGCTGAGTCTTAAAACCATTCAGGTTAAGACCCTCACCTTCTTAGCATGTGTGTTCTCTGGATTTATCACAGCTTAATGAATTCAGTCTTTAATATGTTCTTAGCACTTTTCCATAGCAAGTGCTGTTCAAGCTCTTTCTGGTTAAAGAATCTCTTACATTCCTCATGAGTCATCTCTGTAATACACACACACTTTCATATAGAAATAATATTTCTGTGTTGCATCATAACAGGTGTAAATATATCTAGTGTTTTTTTTACACCAAACCTGTACTGGAAAAATAAGAGGTATCTAGAATTCCTGCAAGGCATCCTTCTAAATCTCTATGTATTCCAGCTTCATCAAACCGAACATTTATCTTATTTTCCCTGTAATTGTCACTTACAAATATAAAAAGCTATTGCTGGAGCCAGTGTGCTGCTCATTAACTCAGTTCAGTCGGGCATGAATAAAAATCATGTTTGAATTAAATTCTTTCAGGTTGGTTCCCTTCTTCCGCTTGGTTTTGGTACTTGAGTGCTAAGGTTCAGTTAGCTTTCCCTGTCTGGTGGAGATCATATCAAGTAGTCTACTTTGGAAAATACGTACTAAGTAGACTTATTACAAAAGCAAAATTAGAAAACAAATACAGTTCCTTAATGTTTAAAATTGATCCCTGCAATAAAACAAGGTATTACTCAAGTAAAGTTGGGCGATATGCTAAATATAGGGGAATATATTCACAGTTGTTCAGTTGTAGTAGGCTCACTAAACAAGAATCAAAGGTAGTAAGCTCATGAAAAGCCATAGCTAATGTTTATGCTGTAGACAGGATTCAGTCACCTCTAATTTTTGTAGCAAATACTCTAATTCTCATGAACAGAAATTACTCTTAATATCATCTCTTTCTTGACCTTTAAAAGCTGATGTCGGTTTAGTTGAAGTATTCAACTTTTTACTTAAAAAAAAGAAAAAGTTCAGCTTACTTGCTTACGTAACTTAGCTGTGCTGTGTTCACTTCTTTCCACAGATAGGTGCAGCTTAGGGCAGAGGTGTGTAAGGACCGGTAAAACCAGTTTCTCTTTGCTTCAGACTAAAACTTCCAGTGCTTCACACTCTTTGAGAGCATCCTGAATCTCTACAAACCAAGTTCACCTAAAACAACACCGCATAAAGTTGAACCTTTTCCTAGTCTTATATGAATGACAAATCATCTAATGTTTTAAGTGTTATTCTTTCTCTCTTTCAATCTCTCTCTCTCTTTCTGCATAGAATATTCTGCAGTGGAGATACTGGCCCTCAGCCAAAGAGAAAAGGTTAAAATAGAACCTATATGTCGCAATAGCTATACCTCTTTAGTTCGTGGTTCTTAAAATATATTTAAATGACCTTCGGCATTGTGAGAGTAGAAATGTCATGCTGGACTTTGTTTCTCCCTCTTTAAAAAAGAAGTGGTAATTTTAATTAATCTCTGACCAGTGTAAACAAAATGCTCAACTGACTGAAATCAGCAATAACAGAACAGGGTCAGTAGTAGCTATTGTAATTAAAGTGTTTGACACAAAGGTTTCTGAGGGCTGCAAAGACACTCTTGCTTGTTTTGTAGGTGAGGAGTTTCATAGGCACCGTTTTCATTAAAGTGAAAGTACATTGTTGTTAGAGATACAGCAGATGTTTTTCTAAGAATTAGGTGTTGGCTGTATTAATGTTTACAGAAATTTTGCTCACGTCATTTTCTAGGTCTTTCACTAACACCATAATCGTTCATTTAAAATGCTTTCTAATTAGTGTGGTATACCAAAAATTGGTCTGTAAAAGTTGGACTTAATTTCTGCAACTCTTCTTCAATCTTAAATCATATGTAAATTAAAAGAAAAAGCCAAACCCCAACTTCTTTTTGTTTCCCCAACTTTCATAAAGAGCAAGCCAACTTTCTTTAAATTCTTGATAGCATTAGAATTAATTTTGTTACTGAATCACCTCTGAGAAGTACCAGAACATCAGCAGGCCAGCCGCACCACATCCCAGTCTCACTTATGAGGTTCACAAGACTTTTATATCAGTACCAGTGTCACCTTTGAAATATATAAGAGCTTGAAGACAGATAATTTTGCAAACTGAATGTATAAAGTGATGCCTTTACCTGAACTACCTGATTCATCTAGGAAGCATATTTTACTTCATTGTTCATGAGACTGTTTAACATTAGAAATCCAGCACGGACGTAAGCTATAGCTTTTTGTTGTGCAAATAATTCATGTTTATTCAAGATACTGCATTATACATAGCTTTCCCAAACATTATTATGGAGATTTTATTAACCAAAAGCATGCTGACTATATTAAAATACTGTAAAAGGTAATATTCCCTGTATGTTACCTATTACAACAGCATACAAATGCTACAACAAGTAGATTAATGGGAGCTATGAATCCTGGCAAATACCAATGCCAAGTAAGTTCAGTTTACTGTATATAGTCTTTGCAGGGATTGTATGTTGAACATACCTTTCAAACTGTTTTGCTGCTTCAGGATACAGCAGACCTTAACATGTACATTTTGGGGGATCCTCTTCAATTCTAAGAGGATGAGTGTTGATGAAAGTTGAGCGTTTGGTATCAACTCAAGTATTCATTAGTTGTTTCATTGGGTCAAAACACAGAGTGCAGAACTGAAAAAAATGTAAGTACTCTATGTAGGTCAGAGTCTGAGGAATCCTGACAAAGTACATACTGGCCTACAGTTGGAATGTGGACACAAAACATAGGGATCCACTGTATCATTCAGAAAAAGTCTGTTGTGGTTTTTTAAATGTAGAAAAACAGCACATCCTCCTTAAAAGGAAATTTTCATAACTAATGAATTTCTAGAGTCCTGGTAACGTGGGGGGCGTTGTTACAGCATTAGGGGTTTTGTATGTGCTATGCTACTAACCTGCCCTTGCTTCGATTCTGACGATTGCACTAGTCCCGTTCCTGGCCAGGGATGAACTGGCCTGATGTCTGTGGTTAGTTCCGGCAGCCTGAAATAGTGATCATAAACCTAAGGTCAAACATGAATTGTGGCATAGTATAGGGAAGCTTGCAGTGTTGCTATAGCAAGAATTAACTTCACATGACACTTCCAAGCATTTATACAATTACAGTGTGTAAATATGATTAGGCAATACTTCCTCCATCCTCTCACAGTAAAAAAAGATTCCTTTTAAATACATCTAGTTACTGTCTTTGCTCAGGCAACATGCCTAATGACAAACTTCTGAGAGCAGGTTGAGTCACCTTGTCTCTCAAAGATCCTGACAAACAAGCCTCCTTGATTTCCTGTTTCAGTATCACATCGATCATTACAAGTCAAAGCAAAGATTAATTAATTTGCTGCTTCTGCACAAATAAATGTGTGTTCCCTTGTAAACGGTAATGAGACCATGTCAATGAGCTGAAAGAAATTTGTGGCTCTCTGCAACAGGAAATCCTAAAAATACTTGGAAAGATTTTTGTAAAAGGATTAAAAAGTCACGAAGTGGTAAACTTCTGCTTCGAAAAACAAGTGCCTTCCTCTGTTAGAGGAGCCCAAATTTGCCTGCTGCATCTGTGAAAGCTGTTCATTCGGTGAAGGTCAAAGGTTTTGTTGTTGGTGCACCAGCTGATCATCTGTAAGCCCGTCAGGCTGTACTGCTGAGCATGACAAACTGCTGGGCATGGCTGATGTGCGTCACGGGTCCCTGGGGTTTTGCACGGGGATTAGTCAGGCTGTATTTGGAAACGCCCTCAACTGCACCTTGTGCTGCTATATTAGTGTTTCTCAAGCAAGAGGAATTTTCTTTTGCTTCTGCAGCTGCTCCTGCAAAACCCTCTGGTAAGTGTGCACAGCTTCTGTCAACAGTACTGACTCTGTCTTCTGCCTGCGTTTTCAAGCTGAGGCATTGCTTAGAGTTCTTTATTGTGACAAACTGTATTTTTACAATAAAAATTTGATAGCGCAGAATTGGCAACAGCATTGAAAGAATAAATATATTTACCAGTTCCTATTGAATAGGTTAGTTCAACTGAAATGTTCCTCTACTTTTAAATAGGTTTCAGAGTAGTCTTAAGCGTGGGTGTTTTCCGAGTGACGTAGCTGTGTACCGTGCATGTCTGCTTTTACTTCTATACAGCAGGAATAGCAAAGATCACCTAATATAGTAGACCAATTCTTAAAAGGATTTGGTTGGTTTTTGTTGGCAGCCTGCATGCAAGCCCTGCGTCTCTGGACTCTGCTTGCCACCTATGCTGTTGCAGTAGGACAAAATCAAGGACAGAAGAATCAGGAGTGCCCTAAGCTCAACGCACAGGTACTCTCCTTTAAAAGCACAAGAGGGAACGCTGTTGTCATGTTTTCTGTGAAAGCTCGCTCTCCGGGTTTTTTTTTTACATTTTTTTTTTCCCAAACTATCAGAATCCAACACATTAAGGGTAAAAAGACGCAAATAATTAAACAAAATAAACCAGGGAAAAAATATTTTTAGTACGCATCCTATTCCATTTCTTAAAATAGCTTAGGTAGTGAAGCCACTTGCAGTTATTTCATATAACCTGTGCTGGGTATCTAGTTTTGTAGCATGTTATCAAGGAACTGTGAAGATACTCAGTGCTCTGTTTCATTTCCATAATAACATTTGCCTCTTTACTTTCTAGAGTAGTCCTAAGGTTATTTCTTGGCAAAACTGCCAAAAGAGCAATTTGGTAATTACTAGTTAGTAAGGATTTCTTACCATATTTGAGTTTACGTCTTATGAATATAAAACATACTATGTTTTTGTTTTGGTAATTAGAAATTAATAAATATCTGTCCTGAGCTCAGACTGCACGATCACCAGTGCCGTTCTCCTGACTAGCTGCACATAATGGAGCGACTGATGTGACTACACTCGCGTCCAGTAGCTTTTAATGTTCCTATCTAAAAGATAAACCTACTAAGAGCTGGGGCTGCTAAGAGAAACCCCTGTTGCCCTCATGGACCAAAATTCAAATTGTCTGAATTAAAGGCGGTCTTGCTTTATACATATATGAGCATATACAGATGGAGGAAAAGGAACACACACACTCTCATTCTGTGGTTTTTGTTACGGCTCCTCCGCTTCTTGCAACTCATACGTTGCAAATAGCACAAGTTAGATGAAGAAGCGTGCATGCTTTTCAGAATTTTTTTGTTAAGCTTTGTTTTCTACAGTAGGTAGATGGTAGTAATGTTCTGTAATAATAGCAAAAAGAAAAAGGGAGTGGAAATAAGATGCAAATGTAAATTAAGGAATATACCCCTTTACTTTATAATTTCACCAAACTGTTACTTTCTGCCACCAAGAACACTGAAACCAGCTTTTGGTAGCTTGACAGGATATCAGATTTCACAGCTACCACCGATGCCATGCCCTGCCTTTTTTGGTACATGTCCATAAGTAAGTATGTGATGTGATAGCTAGTCTCAGACCTTGGAATTGGGCACCTGCAGTTCCCAAAATAAATATCATTTATTCTTGGTTTATACTCCCTTACCTGGAAGCTGTCACCATAAACTAGAATTAAAATTTACAAATAATTGAATCCTATCCATTTTATCACTTTGATTTGCATTTTCCTTGTTCAGAAATAACACGAATAGTTCCCTCTCCTTGCCAGCCCACCCTTGTGTGTCCTCAAAAGTTGATAGGTTTGGAACCTAGCCTAGTCTGAGGCAGGTTTAACAACAAAGTGGAAAAGAAAAAATTGTGTGATAATTGAAATTCACATACTGTCAGTAGTATTATGGCTAGTTCTTGGTCATTGTCTTACCACTTCTATGACATGGTCATCTGAAATTTTGTGTAATATTTTTAATACGTTTGTAAGTATGAGAACAGTTCTTATTATTTAGAATTACTGACACCTAAGTACGTACTCTATCAGTCATTGAGAATTATAGAGAAGTTCCCTTAAAATTTTATCCACCTGTAATGCAGGGTGTTTTCTTAGCAGTGATTTTTGGGAGGCATCCCAAGACCATATTAGTCTTTGTAAAATAAGAAAGCTTCATATTTGCCAAGTAGTGTAGGCTTACAGGGTATCAGTATAAAAATACTTTGCCCCATTTTTTTTATGTCCTTGGTCAAAGCATTACTTAGCAGATTTATGATGATAACCTCTTATATTTTTAGTTATTACTAGTAATATTTCAGGCTGTGTATCTAGATTTGATTATGAAATGAGCCATATCTCCACGTAGTTGAGATAGCAGATCATTCATCAGCTCATCCTTCCCAATTTAAAATTACAGATTGTGAAAACAAGAGAAGGTTCCACAGTCATCCTTTATATGAAGTTTCCTCTTTTTATTGGACATTATTTTTTAATGTTTTTTTTTTTAATCATAGGGACATTGTTGCTTTACCGGGTAAGGAAGGGAAGTAACTGCTCTACCTCCAGCACTCAGTAGATTCAAAAGTTCAGTATAATCTTAACTCCAGAATATGACATTACACCTTGTGCACGCAATCAGTTCTTATTTCCCTAGGATACCTGATTGGAAACGCCTACTATGGCAGCTGTGAATTCACTTAGCTACCAGCCTTTCCTTTTAGTGATTATCACCTCTTCTTGTTTTATAATTAACCTGACACAGCATGCACTTAGATATACACTGTCTCAAATACTAAGAAAATATATATAAGCAGCGCCCAGATACAACATAAAAGCAGCTCTGTTTGCACTCCTGCTATCCAATTGTATGTAAGGAACTTTATTTCAAAAGTTGAAATCAATACGGTCTTTACAGTAAATACTTTTCCTCTTTATTTAACCCAGCTACACAGATGCATGTCTCGTGTACTAAATAGACTTGTAATTTTCAGAACTACCCTTGTTGTAAATGACCCATTCTGTGGTTTGTAGGACTGGGGGATTTCCAAACCTGCGTGAATCCATTACTGTTCGTTCATCAAGGTATGACTATAACATTGTTGGCTATGAAAGCATTTCCTACATCCTTATTCCGGTTACCTGCTCTCACAGACAAGCGGATCTCATTTTCCTTTTCATAAATCCAATTAACTTCAACCTCTAAAATAATCTTTTTCCATTTTTTTTTCTCCTTGCTTCTCTTTGAAGGCTCCTTGAAAACATCAGAGACTAGAAACTTAAATGTATTTGTGGCCAGTGTATATGCCAACCACAAATTATCTTTGGGAGTTGTCATCTTTTAACATGTGTTTTAAAAGATACCAGCCTCTGAGCTATTTGAGTAACACATAGATGTCCTTGGTAAGAAACCAAAACTCTTCTCACACTTTTATAAAAGGAGAGAATAAATAGGGGCACTGAAGTGATTCAATGTGAGGTACTTTCAGCTGTCACAATGAAATATGAATTCCTTTTCCTATGCTTACATAGTTTTAGTTCTGTATGTAGAAGCTCCTTGCTCTGAAAAGCTTTCTTGCCTTTGTTAGGTGCTGTGGAGATTTTTGTTTGGCTGTTTCTCCATATAAGTTCTTCCCAGTCAACTGGTGCATCAGAATTTTTGTCCTTTTGTATGTACTGAGTTGACTCCTAGAGTAAACTTGTTGTACTCTAGGAGTTGACTCCTAGAGTAAAATTGTTTCTTAAACAATTAAGAGAAAGACAAATTTTATCAAATTGACTGAACTTTTCTTATTAGCATTTTTTCACTCTTTGTTCTTTCATCTGTCTCATCCGTTCTTTCCAACTTGAATCTGCTTGTCTCTTTCAACTCTGAAGAATGGCAAATATGCAACAAAAACACAACAGCCAGACTGGGCAGAAGCGTAGGACGGTGAAGGAGACAGTTTGCCAGAGAACTGGTGACTGCTTATTAGACTGTTTCATTTACTTCTAATATAATAATGAGAAAGCCTAAATAAAAGATGATGAGGACAGTGGCTATTTCAGCTAACCGTATTTGTCCGAGGCCTTATCACATGCCATATCCCTAATGAAGACCGATTTTGCCTATGAAAGTGCCTGTGTGACTGAAATTGTCTCAGTTATTTATACTCGCTGCAGAAGACTTTTTTTTTCCCCCTAAATTAAAATACTCTTCAACTGACTTCAATTCTTGTTTAAAAATGAAAAATGTATTAGAAATAAATGAAGCTTAAAGACTGATCTTGAGTAGGAGTTTACAACATCAAAGCAGGAAGATTTCATCACACTTAAAATCTTAGGCAATGTCTTGTTTACCATCATCTACTAAAGTGTTTACTAAGGAGGTTTTTCCTCACGTGTTTCCAAAACTTACAGAAGGCCTCAGTCTGAAATAAAACAGTGGCAAGCAATCCAACTTTCCTCACACAGTCTCTCCCTCGAATCTCTCCATCTCCCCCCACGTCTATTCTCTTTACATCAGTTACATTAGGAAGTCTGTTGCTTGGTATCTAAGTAAACCAAATAATGTTTGAACTACTTCTTACAAAAGCATGCATTTAGAGTTCACTTTGTTTTAATTTCTGCATTCCAAGTCTAAAAATACATACATCATTTGCCTCCTGAAAGGCAAAGGAATTAGATTAGTCAATTTACAGTGAAAAAGTTACAAAACAGAGTCAAATTGCTTTATTTTTCATTATAGAGAAAAAATGCTGTACACTTTATTTTGTGAAGCTAGATCTGCTGATAATTGTGAATAAGTATCTATAAATGCTTTGTATTTCTCAAAAGATTAGGGAATTCTTTAATGGCTATTTTTCTAGGAATTTTATTTTTTTGTTAACGCTCATTAGCTTTCTCAATGATTCCCAGCCTGGGATGTAGCTGATAGTTGGAAGCCAGTCCTAACATACCTCTTCTGAATTTGCTGCGCTAATAAGAGTAGCAAGGCACTGCAGCCACATAGGGAACGACTATCTTGGTTTAGGAGGTACCACTTTTACAGAAAATGTCTTTGCCGTAGCATGGCAAAGGAAAACCTTAAATCTTCCAAACTAAGTGAAATAAATCCAGTTTGTTTCTTTATGAGACTTACAAAACAAAGAAGTAGTAAATACCCTGTCATAACTGAAGAATTTTTGGCAAGATATTCTGGTATAGGTGAAACTTTTGGAGGGGTGGAAAACCTTGGAAAATTATCAGAGACTCATGATGAGGGTTTTAGAAGGATTTCTGTTTTCATTAGTGTCTTTGAGGATATCAGCCAGAAGGTAGCAGTAAGCATACTGCGGTTTAGAATTATTTGTTATCTAGAAAAATAGGAGAACTTATGTGGAAGAAAGGATACAATCCAGCGAGACTAAATGTAAAATTTAGCACTTTGTGCAACTACCTGTTTCTGCCTGGGAGTAATTTTGAAGAATACTTGGTCATTACTGAATTTGAATCATTATCACCATATTACAGCTAACAAAGTAAGTGTATTCACAAATGTATATGCAAATATATTACCTGAAGACATGGGCCAAAGCAGCCCTTCAGCTGAGGCCTTTCCAGAGCAGGGCAGAGCAGAAAGGTTATACCCACAGTGATGGATGTTGGGTTTCAAGAACGATCTGGCTCAACTGGATGGGCTGGGACAACATCAAGAATTCTCAGAGGTTTAGAAAATTGTGCTTTGCCAGAGAAGATTGAAGGAACTGATCGAGATTAAGCAAACCTTTCTGAACATAAAGGTAGTTGAGCACTAAAATACATGGTTGAGGAAAGCGAGGAATATACGAGTGGAGATTTTGAAGAATCTGAGAATGATGTAGCTGTAATAGTTTGCTCCTACCTTAGAGCAGAGTGGACTACAGCTGATAGTTAAAGGTACCTCCAGCTCGTTCTTTTCCGTGAACACACAAGTGTCTTTTCCATTACAAAAACATGTTTGCAAGACTTTAAAATGCCATCTTTTTCTTACGTGATAACCTAATTGCAATTTGAATGCAAGTCAGTTTTTACTAATGAACAAAAGGCTTTGTAGCATCCAGAGCAGGAAGAAAGTGTGTTAGTGTGTTGTGTGACTTACTAACAATTGGTGATATGAGAACTCTGGTTCCAGAAATGTGCCTGGAAATAGAAGCTGCCTTTTTTTTTTAAAAAAAATTAGCTCATTGCAGCAAAGATTTCATGCTAGGTATATGAAAAGGAGAGCTGAATGTGAGCATGTGAAACATGTAATTCCGAGCACTTCAGTATCTCTGAAATTCTATATACAGAAAATAAAATCTACCACTGGTAAATGCCCTTGTAGACAGATTGCAAATGTCTGATGCCTTTGCTTTAGAAAGAGTCCATACGTGATTACGAAGGAAGGAAATACGTACTACATTGGGAAATTTCTGTCAGTAAGTAGTTCTTCTACCATTTCTGCAAGTTTGAAGAGAAACTTCTAGAGTAAGGAGAGGCTTAAGGGGGAGGGTGTTGTTTGGGGAGGGGTAGAGGTTTTGTGTTGGTTTTTTTTTTTCTTTTTTTCCAAATTCAGCATTTATCATAATAGTCAAGAACTACTTTTCATTCAAAAGGAATATGTGCTGTGATAGCGTGTGTTATTTCAAAAGCATGCAGTAAAATAGGTAGTGGAAAATGATGGACTGGCTAGGGAGCAGGAATTACCATACAGCCCTGTTGTGTTGGACTACTTGGTTGACACATGCAGCATTCTCAACAAAACAACGGGTATCTAAAAATCAGCCTGCCTTCTTTATCTATGTTGAAACTTTAAGGGCATACGAATTGCACAAAGAGCTAGTTTTAAGGTTCACCATCTCCCGGTGACATACTAAATTGGGAAATTTCTGGCAGTAAGTAGTAGATCCTGTATGTCCTGTTTCTGTATCTCCCTTATTTCTTACAAATACAATGATTTTTTCTGTGAGTTAAGAAATGAAAACAAGTGTTGAAAGCAAACAGAACTATATGCAGTCATCAGTTACTACATCCAAAGTATTTTCTCTTTCTTCTTACTCTTAACTTGCCTTCCTGTCCTGAGCATGTCTTGATGTCATGTGAAATGGTTTATAGATGCAGAGCTTCCAATCTTATGGATAACAGGTATTGCCTAGTAAGTTTTCCTCTGTAACTATATTTTTGTCTTTGTTCTTTTTCTTCATAGATGCCAGAATTTCAGAAGAAGACTGTCCATATTAAGAACCCAGGGAGAGTAGAGGAGATCATTTGTGGCCTCATCAAAGGTGGAGCTGCCAAACTTCAGGTAAAGATAGTAGAAGGTATAACCAGTTTGGAATGAAAGCAATCATGTGATTGTTGCTCCATGCCAAAAAAATTTTAAGAATATATATATAACAGAAGTCAGCCTTCAAGAAATCTCAAAAACATAGACATCTGTTAACTCTTTTAATAGCCCTTGGTGATTCAACTGTAATTCAGCCAGACACTAGTTAAGTACATGATGTAAACATACAAGCTTAGTAATTTCAGGAAACATTCTAACCAAAGGAATTAGAAAAACAGTTTTGTTAGAAAAGAGTTATTCTTATGGGATATTTTAGCTTATGTTACAATAGTTCAATAGAATAGGGAGATTTCTGTGACACATACTCTACTCAGCTGCAACTGTTGTTGATCGTTCAGAATTTCTAGCCATTCTTTATTTTGTCCCTCCATGTTGTAAGACAGTTTTGCTTTTTCTTTCCTTAAATAGATTATTACAGATTTTGATATGACATTAAGTAGATTTTCCTACAATGGAAAAAGATGTCCAACTTGTCATAGTGAGTACTTTTTTTTTTTTTAATATGGATTGGTTTGTTCACTCCTTTTAGTTTTTCCTAGATTTTAATTTTCTATCCAATTTATTCCCTAATATGTGAGATTTTATACTGACTTGTTACCTAACCTGTACATCCTAATGAAGAAGTATTCTAGTATCAGTCTATATGTGTTTTTATGTATTTTAATCACAATCTGTGTGAATTAAAATCAGATAAGTTGCTATTCACAATGAAAACGTTAAGTTCTGAACTATAAGATGTTAGTGGCTAGATGTTGACTTATTTAAGAGCACACAATAGTCCTGACACCTGCAAGAACCAGATGGTAAGCTCCTCAGAATTCTTGATATTTTTATCATGTAGCCTTTTAGAACAAAGGGAATCGATTTACTAATGAAGTGGGAATCCTAAAACACACAGGATGCTGCATGATGATTTCAGAAACAGTTAAATCTCAACAGACAGATAAGAGAGCTTGTAATTGACCTTTTAATTCAGAGATGAGGGGAAGGACATCTTCATGCTTATGAAGAAAAAAATGTGTCTTTTACTGGTTGCTGGTAAGAAAAGTTCTGAGGAAACTTAGTGGTATGTCATCAAACATTGTCATCTATGCCATTTACGGTGGTGTAGAGCAAAACAAAAGAAATATACCATCATGTTTAACACTTCTTTTTTTTCCACCCCCCCAGACATCATTGATAACTCTAAGATCATCACAGAGGAATGTCGGAAAAAGGTAACCAGAAAACCTGCTAGCTCGGGGTTTGTTGTACAGACAACTGTTATTCCCTGGCTGTACTGTGTGTCTAATGACGCAGCACAACAAGACAAGGGATACTTTCAAATCCTTGAAGCTCTTTGAGCTTTCTCACTGACTGCAAGACATCCCATCGCTAATAGAAGTGAACAGAAATATTTGTATTCTTGATAGTAGCATGTAGTTCAGTTTAACAGCATCCACTTTTTCTTCTTAGAGATATTTACAAAGTAACTCTTTGTTCAAACAGCATTTCAGATTCCATTATATCTAAATAATGTAATCAGAAGGAAGAAAGTTATTTTGATCAGTGAAATCAAATACCAAGTGTTATTTTATAAAAATACATTAAACGTCTGGTGTTTTTTTCCCTTCAGTTATTGCAGCTGAAAGAAACCTATTACGCTATTGAAATTGATCCAGCTCTCACTATTGAAGAAAAATATCCATATATGGTAGAATGGTAAGAGACACCTCCCAAATTGTACTAAGATTAGATTTAATGAGTTTTTAAAGCAAATTAATGGCCGTAATTAGCTTCTAGCTAACACAATAACTGCATTAATCTCTTTGTGCAACAGTTGTTTTTGCTTTGCTGTTAACTTGAATGAGCAAGAATTAACCACACAGGATGCTTTTCATCATGAGATTTAATGAAAGGTGAATCTTAGTAAGTCCATTTCAACCATTTTTTTGCTTATATTCTAGGTACAATAAATCTCATGCACTACTCATTGAACAAGGCTTACAAAAGGATAAGTTTGCAGAAATTGTGAGGGAATCTGATGTTATGCTGAAGTAAGTTCTTTTTGATTTGAACGATACTGTTTTGGAGCATTTTCTGTAGATTCTTACTGGGTGTTGGAGAGGAGGGCAGAAGAAAAGAAAAGGGAGGGAACCACATTCCTGATAATTTGACACCTTAGTCTTGGAACATAGTGAGCTCTTCATGCTCCCACTTTATTGATATGTTGTAGCTAAATGCCTCCAACAATCACACTGTATAAAGTAGAGATCTGAAACTTTTTTTTTAGTCCCATCTCTACAAGCTTCATTTCTGTAGACTTTCATCCTCTTCAAATTGCACTGGTGACACCTTTTTTCCTTTTTAAGGGGAACATAGAGTTCAACTTTGTTCCTTTGAAAAACAAACATTCCCTATAATAGTTTACTGGAGATAAAAATGCAGTGACTTGAGGAATGTGTCTCATATGTTGTATTAAATATTGTTCTTCCTCTATGGCTAAAGGCACATTTAAAAGCCAGCAAAATTCTTGCTTGAAACGTGCTGTGGCTCCCATCTCTTTTAAAGTTCTCCAAAATTGTCTGTAAATTTTGGACTACTGAAACAGGATGTTAGAACTTAACTTGTGGAAGTGTTTGTTTATCATACTGACTAAATTCTTATCTTTGGCAAAACAGACAAGCACACCCACTCTGCCTGTTTGAAAGCCTAAGTCCTTGTGGGTTGAATCTTAATTCACAAGCTAAAATTACCTCAAAAACTTTCATAATAATTTTAAAAAATAGTAAAATTCTACCAATCAATGACTGCATGGAGAAAGTGTATAGAGGTAATATCTTGCTCCTGGAATACCATACATAGTTTTGGTTGTGTACTGAAAACTGGAAAGTGTTTTTAAATTTTTAGAACACGATTAGATGGTTTTGAGGAAAAAATTATACATACCAGGGCCAAACAGTTTGATGCAGCAGTTTCTTGCTAAAACTACATGCCTTGTGTTAGGTTGATGGTTCTTGCTAACGTGAAAAGGTGAGGTAAAAGAAACAAAGTGAAATGCTCAGGGAAAATTAATTTTCTTTTCCAAGGATGATGTGAATGTCTTCTGAAAACTCGGACTTTTCTTGGCTTCCTGTATTTGAGATCTGATTTGTATTTACATTCTGTGTTGCAGAGAAGGATATGAGAACTTCTTTGATAAGCTCAGTGAACATAATATTCCCGTGTTCATATTTTCTGCTGGGATTGGGGACATCCTTGAGGAAGTTATCCACCAGGCTGGGGTCTACCATTCTAATGTCAAAGTGGTTTCCAATTTCATGGATTTTGATGAAAATGTACGTATGAAATAACACATTCTTACCAAACATGACTGTTTGTGGTATTTAGTAGCTACCTAGATATACTACAAGATGAACGTTTTAGTGCAACAAGTGTAGCTGTCTGCCTGGCCATGTAGAAAATTAGAATTGCATAGCAGCACTCTCCCAGGCAAAAACCAAGGAGAAGATGACAGTTCAAACACTGTTAGCATGGTGTGACTAAGATATCACGCATCTCGTTTAATGACACCCTCGCACTCAGCCCAGTACAGCGCTACTCCTCCTGCAAGCAGGGAGGATCGCTGTCTGTCTAGTCTTAACAAAGCTATTACAGTTATTACGTTATTTAACAGTAATTTATCTTGTTCATCATGAGAGATTAGGTAGTTCAACGTTAGTTCAACAATAATATCACCTGTTTCATTCTAGATTCTATCTGGTCTATGTGATACTAGAAGTAACTTCAGTGGGGTTTTTTAACAGGGAATATTAAAAGGATTTAAAGGAGAATTGATCCATGTTTACAACAAACATGATGGTGCCTTGAAGAATACAGAGTACTTCAAACAACTAAAAGACAACAGTAATATCATACTCCTGGGTGATTCTCAAGGAGACTTGAGTATGGCAGATGGAGTAGCAAATGTTGAACACATTCTTAAGATCGGCTATCTCAATGATAAAGTAAGTAGCCTTATATAACCTTACAAACTTGGAGTGAAACATTGTGAGTTAGAAACAGGTTCATTATAATACCCTTCAGATACCAAACCAAGCGTTTGGCCCATATTTGTTTTGAGATTTCAAACATTTTTCATGGATTTCTTGCCCAAGTTTTTTTCTAACCCATATGCTACAAAAACACAAGTGTAAATGGCTTTGGTTTTTGTACTGAACTACTTCCGAACAGGTATTTTGTTGAGGAGTAAAATTCAGAGGCTAGAGAAATTAATTCTCTTAAACTCCTGTGGCTCCTCCCCATCCTTTCAATACTGGATTGATAATTGAGCAGAATTACAGTCTTCCAAATAATAAATTTAGGCAGTGTCTCAGTTTTGGTTTGTTTTGGGGTTTTTCTGGTTTGGTTTTTTTGGTTTTTTTTGAGGCGACACAGAAGTGATTGCTTGCTAAGTTCTAATGCACATCCATTTGCATTCAGGAGAGAGAAGTTTTCTCTTTCTCTCTGCCTTTCGGGAAGCTGAGGAAGTAGTTTTTCTTCCAGTATCTTTATGTGTGAGATCCTGGAATAATCATGAGGTATTGTATCTTGGATTGCACGCACAGTTATGTCAGGCCACTCCTACTCTGTCATCCTGTGGCATTCGCTCATAGGAGCGATACACATTTGCATGGCTCATTCCCAGAATTTGGTGGAAAGACTGGGCGATATTTTGACAAAAAGTCTTTCAATAATTAATTCTGTAACTAAGAAGGTCTTTCTTTTCATCCTTTCTGCAATTAGGTAGATGAGCTTTTGGAAAAATACATGGACTCTTACGATATTGTCTTGGTGAAAGATGAATCCCTGGAAGTTGCCAACTCCATCCTACAGAAGATCCTGTAAATTGCAGTCTCAAGTCACTCCATTCCTTCCAGGAGGCAACTGGACAGAGGAGCACACATGTGCTATCTTAGATGTGTTTATTACTCATTTACAGAACTGTTTAATTTAATTTAAAACTTTTATCTTCATTTTGGTATTTTTAAATATATATGGTATCCGTTATCAACTAGAAGCTCCTTTTACTGCTCTTACGCTGTTCTTTAGTGTCTCACACTCCTGTTACAACTAGATTTAAATTGGATTTATAGATGTGATAAACTGCTGCTGACGGGATACAATGGTTCACTGTCTTTTAATCAGGCATTTCAGAGGGGCAATTTTAGAAAATGTGGCTATTTTATAACATTGAAGATGTAAACGTTCTGCAAATAAGCAGCATGCACATTTCTGTTGCCTTTTCTTCTTTCAAAGAAGCTGTTTCAGTCTCAGCTGTACTTTGAAGGATCTTACTCATATGCTACAGCCTTTCACAGAAGTTTTTCATACATATATTTTTCTTCAGTAAAAATGCTTTATTCACCCAATCCAGGCAAAGTGTTTCTTCTCAACAGATTTTTGTATCATTACAAAATATTCTATATCCTTAGTGTTTCTTAAAACATTCTTCCTATTCCACAGGGGATAAAGTTAGTATATCTGACGTAAAGTCTCTCTTCTTTGTAACAAGAGAGAGTTTCACAAGCTAATAGTACCGAGCCCTAACTTCAGCCCCTTTTCAGATCTTAGTTTGCGTACTACTCCACTTGTAGCCTGCTGTTTCATGTCAAAGCTAGCACAACTCATCTAAAATAATTTCTCTTGGAATTGTCAGTGAGCTGCGCAGGGCACAGAAAATAAAAACACAGCTGGATCTTAACCTTGGATTTTAAAAGCTGACTTAGCTGTCTCACAAAAATCAAGTTTTCTTGCTGCCAGCCCCATGCTTCAGAAGCACTTAAGGAACACCTCTCCAGACGGGCTTTAGGTCACATATTCCCACTCTCTGCAAATCATAAGCACCAGTACCAGTATAGCATCTAGCTCTTCCAGCTTCGGTGTGCAAGTCCTCTCTGTTTGAACACCTACTGAATCTTCATAGAATGGTTTGGGCTGGAAGGGACCTTTAAAGGCCATCCCGTCCACCCCCCTGCAGTCAGCAGGGACATCTTCAACTCGATCAGGTTGCTCAGAGCCCCGTCCAGCCTGACCTTGAACACTTCCAGGGATGGGACAGCTACAACCTCTCTGTAAAAAATTTTTTCAGAAAGTATTTCCGCTGTACTGAAGGCATTACAGTCCCTCTCAGCATCGTGTACAGAATGATACAGCTTCATACAGCTGCAGTTTTGGAAGCTTACCCTGATAAATTGCAGGAGAAGTTAAAGATGGTGGTGTGACCTTGGCCCTAAGAGGTCTCAGCTATACTAGCTCTAGTCATTAATGAAATAGAGGCAATCGTACAACGTCCCTAACGTGCAATATCGTCACCGTTCCCCTTTGCTTTCTTTTATACACAGCAGGAGCTGTGCCATCTTCCATGCCCTGAGGAATTGTAATGAAAACACGGGAGAGCCTAGATCTGCATTCTCTCCCACCACCGAGTAATGCACATCTCAGGAAACGGCCTCTTCCCATCCCACCTGTGGTCTGTTACCTCAATTCTGACTCGGTAGCACCAGTCATGTTTTTCCCAAATCAGCAGACTTCCACCTGGTACCGCACCTGCTGGAACTTTTCCAAGGCGGCAAGTTGGGGGGGGTGTAGTTTCCTTACCCCACCTCTGCATCCTTTGCAGTAAACTGAAATTAAATCATCCCCCACATTTTGAACGCATGGCAGGGGCTCGACGCACAACCTGAGGTAGCGTGAGCATCCTTTCGTAACCACACCGCACGCGCTGTGCCGACAGGGAGCTGCTGCGCGCAGGGACCTTTCAGAAACTGCTGCCTGCATCCTAACAGGCAAGGACTGGGGGATGATGTCCTCCCCGCATACAACCTACAGCCATGCAATTCCCGACTCCTGGCACAGCTAGAGCCACAGAAGCGGGAGCCGTCGCAGGCACTCACT